>NW_027288543.1:0-239801 GCF_037038585.1 Patagioenas fasciata | reverse complement strand
TTGTGCATCCAAATCTACAGGCTAAGGACGCGTCTGCATATGTTTTGGTGAACAATCGAGTGTGCGTGTTCTGACAGCTGCCTCTATGCAGACGTCTCCACAGAGCCACTTCTGAATGCCCCGCAGCCCAGGACTGAATGGATACACTAACAAGTGCACCGGTGTGAGCAACCACATATGCAGAAGGACGTCTTTCATCTCACAGAAGCGCGAACGTCTTGGCGTTCAAGCACATGGCAGAAACAAGGTGTGAACAGATGAGCTGCTGCTATTTTCTCCGTTCGGCATGCTTCGTTGTAGCTCTCTTGCCGGTCGCCGGCTTAGCGGCTTGCTTTGCGCGACTAGCTCTGGGGAGAGAAGGAGATAGCGCCGGAAACCTCGCCTTTTGCCTTCTTCGGCGCTGGAACCTGGTTGCTGCGCCTTCTCTTTGTCCATGTGCACACACACGATTCCTCAGCGAAAACCATGCAGAAACCTTTCCACGAGCACCCAGGGATGTGCACCCAGCACCACGTGCACGCACACGCAGCTAGAGAAAAGCACCTACCTTTTCACACACTGAAGCCTAAGCAAACGCGTGGCCACACACACGCACACATCCGCAAGCGCGCCTACTCCCATCTATTGAGGGAAAGACGGACGAGCAACGTCCTGACAGGCTTGAGGGGAAAAACGTCCGTTGACGGTTGGCGTACTGCACGCCCGCCTACGGGGCTGCAGGGGAATCCACATTTGGAAGGTACCTGAAGATGTGTGCCTGTTCTTGGAGCTCCGCTAGTAGGGTAGCAAAGACACTCGTAGGCAGTACTGAATGCTGCTCCGTGCTACTTCTCCTCCGCTGGCAAATGCTTCAGTGTCGCCCGAGGAAAGACGTTTAACAATCGATCTCCAAGAGGAACGAAACACATGATGCCATAAGGCGAAAGAATAGCAGGGCATCTCTTCACAGGCTTGTCCCTGATCTATAGCTGAGGGCAAACACTTGTGTGCTTGTGGGAGAGCCTGTGTCTTTCCTGGAAGCGTTTGGGAGTTTTGCTCAGACGCGTGTTTCCTCAAGTTCAAGAATCAAGATCTAGGATACCTGCAGACAGGTGCCTGTTTGTGTGGAGACAGTCTGTTTGAAACTGTGTTCCTCAGCGCCCGCTCTTTCTCCCCGTCGCTCCACACGCCTGGGAGTCCCTTTCTTTCTCTCCACAAGCACGTGTGTTGACTTCGTCGCACATGTGCATCTGCACAAGCGTTGAGCTCAGCAGAGCGTGTCTCTTGACACTTGATGTGCGTTGGCTGTGTCTGCCTGCTCCAGTGAAGAGAGAAACGGGAAATCATCTTGGTAGAGGCAACAAAGCAAAAGCGAGGCAGGATTGACATCTGCTCAACAGAGACGGATTCCCTGCGCTGACACAGTTCACAGTTACACGAGAAGCAATCTGAGCGGTCCGTCGACCGGAGACGTGTTTCCCAAGAGGTCGTTTAGCGAGTGAACAGCAGTGTGCGCGACTTTCAGGAGTGTGCCTGGAAAGTGCCAGAATCACCAGGAGCATCTGTGCAAAAGCTGCTGCCTCTGTGACCGCATTGAGGCACGTTCGCGTGTCTGCGAGTATATAGACGGCTCTTTCGCGTTCACTCCGAGGGAAACGGTCCGCTATTGCTTCTGTGCGCACAGACGCGATTCCCTTGTCTCTTGCGAACACAGGGAACTCTGTGCATCCAAATCTACAGGCTAAGGACGCGTCTGCATATGTTTTGGTGAACAATCGAGTGTGCGTGTTCTGACAGCTGCCTCTATGCAGACGTCTCCACAGAGCCACTTCTGAATGCCCCGCAGCCCAGGACTGAATGGATACACTAACAAGTGCACCGGTGTGAGCAACCACATATGCAGAAGGACGTCTTTCATCTCACAGAAGCGCGAACGTCTTGGCGTTCAAGCACATGGCAGAAACAAGGTGTGAACAGATGAGCTGCTGCTATTTTCTCCGTTCGGCATGCTTCGTTGTAGCTCTCTTGCCGGTCGCCGGCTTAGCGGCTTGCTTTGCGCGACTAGCTCTGGGGAGAGAAGGAGATAGCGCCGGAAACCTCGCCTTTTGCCTTCTTCGGCGCTGGAACCTGGTTGCTGCGCCTTCTCTTTGTCCATGTGCACACACACGATTCCTCAGCGAAAACCATGCAGAAACCTTTCCACGAGCACCCAGGGATGTGCACCCAGCACCACGTGCACGCACACGCAGCTAGAGAAAAGCACCTACCTTTTCACACACTGATGCCTAAGCAAACGCGTGGCCACACACACGCACACATCCGCAAGCGCGCCTACTCCCATCTATTGAGGGAAAGACGGACGAGCTCTTTGGTTGCTCTTCACAGGCTTGTCCCTGATCTATAGCTGAGGGCAAACACTTGTGTGCTTGTGGGAGAGCCTGTGTCTTTCCTGGAAGCGTTTGGGAGTTTTGCTCAGACGCGTGTTTCCTCAAGTTCAAGAATCAAGATCTAGGATACCTGCAGACAGGTGCCTGTTTGTGTGGAGACAGTCTGTTTGAAACTGTGTTCCTCAGCGCCCGCTCTTTCTCCCCGTCGCTCCACACGCCTGGGAGTCCCTTTCTTTCTCTCCACAAGCACGTGTGTTGACTTCGTCGCACATGTGCATCTGCACAAGCGTTGAGCTCAGCAGAGCGTGTCTCTTGACACTTGATGTGCGTTGGCTGTGTCTGCCTGCTCCAGTGAAGAGAGAAACGGGAAATCATCTTGGTAGAGGCAACAAAGCAAAAGCGAGGCAGGATTGACATCTGCTCAACAGAGACGGATTCCCTGCGCTGACACAGTTCACAGTTACACGAGAAGCAATCTGAGCGGTCCGTCGACCGGAGACGTGTTTCCCAAGAGGTCGTTTAGCGAGTGAACAGCAGTGTGCGCGACTTTCAGGAGTGTGCCTGGAAAGTGCCAGAATCACCAGGAGCATCTGTGCAAAAGCTGCTGCCTCTGTGACCGCATTGAGGCACGTTCGCGTGTCTGCGAGTATATAGACGGCTCTTTCGCGTTCACTCCGAGGGAAACGGTCCGCTATTGCTTCTGTGCGCACAGACGCGATTCCCTTGTCTCTTGCGAACACAGGGAACTCTGTGCATCCAAATCTACAGGCTAAGGACGCGTCTGCATATGTTTTGGTGAACAATCGAGTGTGCGTGTTCTGACAGCTGCCTCTATGCAGACGTCTCCACAGAGCCACTTCTGAATGCCCCGCAGCCCAGGACTGAATGGATACACTAACAAGTGCACCGGTGTGAGCAACCACATATGCAGAAGGACGTCTTTCATCTCACAGAAGCGCGAACGTCTTGGCGTTCAAGCACATGGCAGAAACAAGGTGTGAACAGATGAGCTGCTGCTATTTTCTCCGTTCGGCATGCTTCGTTGTAGCTCTCTTGCCGGTCGCCGGCTTAGCGGCTTGCTTTGCGCGACTAGCTCTGGGGAGAGAAGGAGATAGCGCCGGAAACCTCGCCTTTTGCCTTCTTCGGCGCTGGAACCTGGTTGCTGCGCCTTCTCTTTGTCCATGTGCACACACACGATTCCTCAGCGAAAACCATGCAGAAACCTTTCCACGAGCACCCAGGGATGTGCACCCAGCACCACGTGCACGCACACGCAGCTAGAGAAAAGCACCTACCTTTTCACACACTGATGCCTAAGCAAACGCGTGGCCACACACACGCACACATCCGCAAGCGCGCCTACTCCCATCTATTGAGGGAAAGACGGACGAGCTCTTTGGTTGCTCTTCACAGGCTTGTCCCTGATCTATAGCTGAGGGCAAACACTTGTGTGCTTGTGGGAGAGCCTGTGTCTTTCCTGGAAGCGTTTGGGAGTTTTGCTCAGACGCGTGTTTCCTCAAGTTCAAGAATCAAGATCTAGGATACCTGCAGACAGGTGCCTGTTTGTGTGGAGACAGTCTGTTTGAAACTGTGTTCCTCAGCGCCCGCTCTTTCTCCCCGTCGCTCCACACGCCTGGGAGTCCCTTTCTTTCTCTCCACAAGCACGTGTGTTGACTTCGTCGCACATGTGCATCTGCACAAGCGTTGAGCTCAGCAGAGCGTGTCTCTTGACACTTGATGTGCGTTGGCTGTGTCTGCCTGCTCCAGTGAAGAGAGAAACGGGAAATCATCTTGGTAGAGGCAACAAAGCAAAAGCGAGGCAGGATTGACATCTGCTCAACAGAGACGGATTCCCTGCGCTGACACAGTTCACAGTTACACGAGAAGCAATCTGAGCGGTCCGTCGACCGGAGACGTGTTTCCCAAGAGGTCGTTTAGCGAGTGAACAGCAGTGTGCGCGACTTTCAGGAGTGTGCCTGGAAAGTGCCAGAATCACCAGGAGCATCTGTGCAAAAGCTGCTGCCTCTGTGACCGCATTGAGGCACGTTCGCGTGTCTGCGAGTATATAGACGGCTCTTTCGCGTTCACTCCGAGGGAAACGGTCCGCTATTGCTTCTGTGCGCACAGACGCGATTCCCTTGTCTCTTGCGAACACAGGGAACTCTGTGCATCCAAATCTACAGGCTAAGGACGCGTCTGCATATGTTTTGGTGAACAATCGAGTGTGCGTGTTCTGACAGCTGCCTCTATGCAGACGTCTCCACAGAGCCACTTCTGAATGCCCCGCAGCCCAGGACTGAATGGATACACTAACAAGTGCACCGGTGTGAGCAACCACATATGCAGAAGGACGTCTTTCATCTCACAGAAGCGCGAACGTCTTGGCGTTCAAGCACATGGCAGAAACAAGGTGTGAACAGATGAGCTGCTGCTATTTTCTCCGTTCGGCATGCTTCGTTGTAGCTCTCTTGCCGGTCGCCGGCTTAGCGGCTTGCTTTGCGCGACTAGCTCTGGGGAGAGAAGGAGATAGCGCCGGAAACCTCGCCTTTTGCCTTCTTCGGCGCTGGAACCTGGTTGCTGCGCCTTCTCTTTGTCCATGTGCACACACACGATTCCTCAGCGAAAACCATGCAGAAACCTTTCCACGAGCACCCAGGGATGTGCACCCAGCACCACGTGCACGCACACGCAGCTAGAGAAAAGCACCTACCTTTTCACACACTGATGCCTAAGCAAACGCGTGGCCACACACACGCACACATCCGCAAGCGCGCCTACTCCCATCTATTGAGGGAAAGACGGACGAGCTCTTTGGTTGCTCTTCACAGGCTTGTCCCTGATCTATAGCTGAGGGCAAACACTTGTGTGCTTGTGGGAGAGCCTGTGTCTTTCCTGGAAGCGTTTGGGAGTTTTGCTCAGACGCGTGTTTCCTCAAGTTCAAGAATCAAGATCTAGGATACCTGCAGACAGGTGCCTGTTTGTGTGGAGACAGTCTGTTTGAAACTGTGTTCCTCAGCGCCCGCTCTTTCTCCCCGTCGCTCCACACGCCTGGGAGTCCCTTTCTTTCTCTCCACAAGCACGTGTGTTGACTTCGTCGCACATGTGCATCTGCACAAGCGTTGAGCTCAGCAGAGCGTGTCTCTTGACACTTGATGTGCGTTGGCTGTGTCTGCGTGCTCCAGTGAAGAGAGAAACGGGAAATCATCTTGGTAGAGGCAACAAAGCAAAAGCGAGGCAGGATTGACATCTGCTCAACAGAGACGGATTCCCTGCGCTGACACAGTTCACAGTTACACGAGAAGCAATCTGAGCGGTCCGTCGACCGGAGACGTGTTTCCCAAGAGGTCGTTTAGCGAGTGAACAGCAGTGTGCGCGACTTTCAGGAGTGTGCCTGGAAAGTGCCAGAATCACCAGGAGCATCTGTGCAAAAGCTGCTGCCTCTGTGACCGCATTGAGGCACGTTCGCGTGTCTGCGAGTATATAGACGGCTCTTTCGCGTTCACTCCGAGGGAAACGGTCCGCTATTGCTTCTGTGCGCACAGACGCGATTCCCTTGTCTCTTGCGAACACAGGGAACTCTGTGCATCCAAATCTACAGGCTAAGGACGCGTCTGCATATGTTTTGGTGAACAATCGAGTGTGCGTGTTCTGACAGCTGCCTCTATGCAGACGTCTCCACAGAGCCACTTCTGAATGCCCCGCAGCCCAGGACTGAATGGATACACTAACAAGTGCACCGGTGTGAGCAACCACATATGCAGAAGGACGTCTTTCATCTCACAGAAGCGCGAACGTCTTGGCGTTCAAGCACATGGCAGAAACAAGGTGTGAACAGATGAGCTGCTGCTATTTTCTCCGTTCGGCATGCTTCGTTGTAGCTCTCTTGCCGGTCGCCGGCTTAGCGGCTTGCTTTGCGCGACTAGCTCTGGGGAGAGAAGGAGATAGCGCCGGAAACCTCGCCTTTTGCCTTCTTCGGCGCTGGAACCTGGTTGCTGCGCCTTCTCTTTGTCCATGTGCACACACACGATTCCTCAGCGAAAACCATGCAGAAACCTTTCCACGAGCACCCAGGGATGTGCACCCAGCACCACGTGCACGCACACGCAGCTAGAGAAAAGCACCTACCTTTTCACACACTGATGCCTAAGCAAACGCGTGGCCACACACACGCACACATCCGCAAGCGCGCCTACTCCCATCTATTGAGGGAAAGACGGACGAGCTCTTTGGTTGCTCTTCACAGGCTTGTCCCTGATCTATAGCTGAGGGCAAACACTTGTGTGCTTGTGGGAGAGCCTGTGTCTTTCCTGGAAGCGTTTGGGAGTTTTGCTCAGACGCGTGTTTCCTCAAGTTCAAGAATCAAGATCTAGGATACCTGCAGACAGGTGCCTGTTTGTGTGGAGACAGTCTGTTTGAAACTGTGTTCCTCAGCGCCCGCTCTTTCTCCCCGTCGCTCCACACGCCTGGGAGTCCCTTTCTTTCTCTCCACAAGCACGTGTGTTGACTTCGTCGCACATGTGCATCTGCACAAGCGTTGAGCTCAGCAGAGCGTGTCTCTTGACACTTGATGTGCGTTGGCTGTGTCTGCCTGCTCCAGTGAAGAGAGAAACGGGAAATCATCTTGGTAGAGGCAACAAAGCAAAAGCGAGGCAGGATTGACATCTGCTCAACAGAGACGGATTCCCTGCGCTGACACAGTTCACAGTTACACGAGAAGCAATCTGAGCGGTCCGTCGACCGGAGACGTGTTTCCCAAGAGGTCGTTTAGCGAGTGAACAGCAGTGTGCGCGACTTTCAGGAGTGTGCCTGGAAAGTGCCAGAATCACCAGGAGCATCTGTGCAAAAGCTGCTGCCTCTGTGACCGCATTGAGGCACGTTCGCGTGTCTGCGAGTATATAGACGGCTCTTTCGCGTTCACTCCGAGGGAAACGGTCCGCTATTGCTTCTGTGCGCACAGACGCGATTCCCTTGTCTCTTGCGAACACAGGGAACTCTGTGCATCCAAATCTACAGGCTAAGGACGCGTCTGCATATGTTTTGGTGAACAATCGAGTGTGCGTGTTCTGACAGCTGCCTCTATGCAGACGTCTCCACAGAGCCACTTCTGAATGCCCCGCAGCCCAGGACTGAATGGATACACTAACAAGTGCACCGGTGTGAGCAACCACATATGCAGAAGGACGTCTTTCATCTCACAGAAGCGCGAACGTCTTGGCGTTCAAGCACATGGCAGAAACAAGGTGTGAACAGATGAGCTGCTGCTATTTTCTCCGTTCGGCATGCTTCGTTGTAGCTCTCTTGCCGGTCGCCGGCTTAGCGGCTTGCTTTGCGCGACTAGCTCTGGGGAGAGAAGGAGATAGCGCCGGAAACCTCGCCTTTTGCCTTCTTCGGCGCTGGAACCTGGTTGCTGCGCCTTCTCTTTGTCCATGTGCACACACACGATTCCTCAGCGAAAACCATGCAGAAACCTTTCCACGAGCACCCAGGGATGTGCACCCAGCACCACGTGCACGCACACGCAGCTAGAGAAAAGCACCTACCTTTTCACACACTGATGCCTAAGCAAACGCGTGGCCACACACACGCACACATCCGCAAGCGCGCCTACTCCCATCTATTGAGGGAAAGACGGACGAGCTCTTTGGTTGCTCTTCACAGGCTTGTCCCTGATCTATAGCTGAGGGCAAACACTTGTGTGCTTGTGGGAGAGCCTGTGTCTTTCCTGGAAGCGTTTGGGAGTTTTGCTCAGACGCGTGTTTCCTCAAGTTCAAGAATCAAGATCTAGGATACCTGCAGACAGGTGCCTGTTTGTGTGGAGACAGTCTGTTTGAAACTGTGTTCCTCAGCGCCCGCTCTTTCTCCCCGTCGCTCCACACGCCTGGGAGTCCCTTTCTTTCTCTCCACAAGCACGTGTGTTGACTTCGTCGCACATGTGCATCTGCACAAGCGTTGAGCTCAGCAGAGCGTGTCTCTTGACACTTGATGTGCGTTGGCTGTGTCTGCCTGCTCCAGTGAAGAGAGAAACGTGAAATCATCTTGGTAGAGGCAACAAAGCAAAAGCGAGGCAGGATTGACATCTGCTCAACAGAGACGGATTCCCTGCGCTGACACAGTTCACAGTTACACGAGAAGCAATCTGAGCGGTCCGTCGACCGGAGACGTGTTTCCCAAGAGGTCGTTTAGCGAGTGAACAGCAGTGTGCGCGACTTTCAGGAGTGTGCCTGGAAAGTGCCAGAATCACCAGGAGCATCTGTGCAAAAGCTGCTGCCTCTGTGACCGCATTGAGGCACGTTCGCGTGTCTGCGAGTATATAGACGGCTCTTTCGCGTTCACTCCGAGGGAAACGGTCCGCTATTGCTTCTGTGCGCACAGACGCGATTCCCTTGTCTCTTGCGAACACAGGGAACTCTGTGCATCCAAATCTACAGGCTAAGGACGCGTCTGCATATGTTTTGGTGAACAATCGAGTGTGCGTGTTCTGACAGCTGCCTCTATGCAGACGTCTCCACAGAGCCACTTCTGAATGCCCCGCAGCCCAGGACTGAATGGATACACTAACAAGTGCACCGGTGTGAGCAACCACATATGCAGAAGGACGTCTTTCATCTCACAGAAGCGCGAACGTCTTGGCGTTCAAGCACATGGCAGAAACAAGGTGTGAACAGATGAGCTGCTGCTATTTTCTCCGTTCGGCATGCTTCGTTGTAGCTCTCTTGCCGGTCGCCGGCTTAGCGGCTTGCTTTGCGCGACTAGCTCTGGGGAGAGAAGGAGATAGCGCCGGAAACCTCGCCTTTTGCCTTCTTCGGCGCTGGAACCTGGTTGCTGCGCCTTCTCTTTGTCCATGTGCACACACACGATTCCTCAGCGAAAACCATGCAGAAACCTTTCCACGAGCACCCAGGGATGTGCACCCAGCACCACGTGCACGCACACGCAGCTAGAGAAAAGCACCTACCTTTTCACACACTGATGCCTAAGCAAACGCGTGGCCACACACACGCACACATCCGCAAGCGCGCCTACTCCCATCTATTGAGGGAAAGACGGACGAGCTCTTTGGTTGCTCTTCACAGGCTTGTCCCTGATCTATAGCTGAGGGCAAACACTTGTGTGCTTGTGGGAGAGCCTGTGTCTTTCCTGGAAGCGTTTGGGAGTTTTGCTCAGACGCGTGTTTCCTCAAGTTCAAGAATCAAGATCTAGGATACCTGCAGACAGGTGCCTGTTTGTGTGGAGACAGTCTGTTTGAAACTGTGTTCCTCAGCGCCCGCTCTTTCTCCCCGTCGCTCCACACGCCTGGGAGTCCCTTTCTTTCTCTCCACAAGCACGTGTGTTGACTTCGTCGCACATGTGCATCTGCACAAGCGTTGAGCTCAGCAGAGCGTGTCTCTTGACACTTGATGTGCGTTGGCTGTGTCTGCCTGCTCCAGTGAAGAGAGAAACGGGAAATCATCTTGGTAGAGGCAACAAAGCAAAAGCGAGGCAGGATTGACATCTGCTCAACAGAGACGGATTCCCTGCGCTGACACAGTTCACAGTTACACGAGAAGCAATCTGAGCGGTCCGTCGACCGGAGACGTGTTTCCCAAGAGGTCGTTTAGCGAGTGAACAGCAGTGTGCGCGACTTTCAGGAGTGTGCCTGGAAAGTGCCAGAATCACCAGGAGCATCTGTGCAAAAGCTGCTGCCTCTGTGACCGCATTGAGGCACGTTCGCGTGTCTGCGAGTATATAGACGGCTCTTTCGCGTTCACTCCGAGGGAAACGGTCCGCTATTGCTTCTGTGCGCACAGACGCGATTCCCTTGTCTCTTGCGAACACAGGGAACTCTGTGCATCCAAATCTACAGGCTAAGGACGCGTCTGCATATGTTTTGGTGAACAATCGAGTGTGCGTGTTCTGACAGCTGCCTCTATGCAGACGTCTCCACAGAGCCACTTCTGAATGCCCCGCAGCCCAGGACTGAATGGATACACTAACAAGTGCACCGGTGTGAGCAACCACATATGCAGAAGGACGTCTTTCATCTCACAGAAGCGCGAACGTCTTGGCGTTCAAGCACATGGCAGAAACAAGGTGTGAACAGATGAGCTGCTGCTATTTTCTCCGTTCGGCATGCTTCGTTGTAGCTCTCTTGCCGGTCGCCGGCTTAGCGGCTTGCTTTGCGCGACTAGCTCTGGGGAGAGAAGGAGATAGCGCCGGAAACCTCGCCTTTTGCCTTCTTCGGCGCTGGAACCTGGTTGCTGCGCCTTCTCTTTGTCCATGTGCACACACACGATTCCTCAGCGAAAACCATGCAGAAACCTTTCCACGAGCACCCAGGGATGTGCACCCAGCACCACGTGCACGCACACGCAGCTAGAGAAAAGCACCTACCTTTTCACACACTGATGCCTAAGCAAACGCGTGGCCACACACACGCACACATCCGCAAGCGCGCCTACTCCCATCTATTGAGGGAAAGACGGACGAGCTCTTTGGTTGCTCTTCACAGGCTTGTCCCTGATCTATAGCTGAGGGCAAACACTTGTGTGCTTGTGGGAGAGCCTGTGTCTTTCCTGGAAGCGTTTGGGAGTTTTGCTCAGACGCGTGTTTCCTCAAGTTCAAGAATCAAGATCTAGGATACCTGCAGACAGGTGCCTGTTTGTGTGGAGACAGTCTGTTTGAAACTGTGTTCCTCAGCGCCCGCTCTTTCTCCCCGTCGCTCCACACGCCTGGGAGTCCCTTTCTTTCTCTCCACAAGCACGTGTGTTGACTTCGTCGCACATGTGCATCTGCACAAGCGTTGAGCTCAGCAGAGCGTGTCTCTTGACACTTGATGTGCGTTGGCTGTGTCTGCCTGCTCCAGTGAAGAGAGAAACGGGAAATCATCTTGGTAGAGGCAACAAAGCAAAAGCGAGGCAGGATTGACATCTGCTCAACAGAGACGGATTCCCTGCGCTGACACAGTTCACAGTTACACGAGAAGCAATCTGAGCGGTCCGTCGACCGGAGACGTGTTTCCCAAGAGGTCGTTTAGCGAGTGAACAGCAGTGTGCGCGACTTTCAGGAGTGTGCCTGGAAAGTGCCAGAATCACCAGGAGCATCTGTGCAAAAGCTGCTGCCTCTGTGACCGCATTGAGGCACGTTCGCGTGTCTGCGAGTATATAGACGGCTCTTTCGCGTTCACTCCGAGGGAAACGGTCCGCTATTGCTTCTGTGCGCACAGACGCGATTCCCTTGTCTCTTGCGAACACAGGGAACTCTGTGCATCCAAATCTACAGGCTAAGGACGCGTCTGCATATGTTTTGGTGAACAATCGAGTGTGCGTGTTCTGACAGCTGCCTCTATGCAGACGTCTCCACAGAGCCACTTCTGAATGCCCCGCAGCCCAGGACTGAATGGATACACTAACAAGTGCACCGGTGTGAGCAACCACATATGCAGAAGGACGTCTTTCATCTCACAGAAGCGCGAACGTCTTGGCGTTCAAGCACATGGCAGAAACAAGGTGTGAACAGATGAGCTGCTGCTATTTTCTCCGTTCGGCATGCTTCGTTGTAGCTCTCTTGCCGGTCGCCGGCTTAGCGGCTTGCTTTGCGCGACTAGCTCTGGGGAGAGAAGGAGATAGCGCCGGAAACCTCGCCTTTTGCCTTCTTCGGCGCTGGAACCTGGTTGCTGCGCCTTCTCTTTGTCCATGTGCACACACACGATTCCTCAGCGAAAACCATGCAGAAACCTTTCCACGAGCACCCAGGGATGTGCACCCAGCACCACGTGCACGCACACGCAGCTAGAGAAAAGCACCTACCTTTTCACACACTGATGCCTAAGCAAACGCGTGGCCACACACACGCACACATCCGCAAGCGCGCCTACTCCCATCTATTGAGGGAAAGACGGACGAGCAACGTCCTGACAGGCTTGAGGGGAAAAACGTCCGTTGACGGTTGGCGTACTGCACGCCCGCCTACGGGGCTGCAGGGGAATCCACATTTGGAAGGTACCTGAAGATGTGTGCCTGTTCTTGGAGCTCCGCTAGTAGGGTAGCAAAGACACTCGTAGGCAGTACTGAATGCTGCTCCGTGCTACTTCTCCTCCGCTGGCAAATGCTTCACAGTCGCCCTAGGAAAGACGTTTAACAATCGATCTCCAAGAGGAACGAAACACATGATGCCATAAGGCGAAAGAATAGCAGGGCATCTCTTCACAGGCTTGTCCCTGATCTATAGCTGAGGGCAAACACTTGTGTGCTTGTGGGAGAGCCTGTGTCTTTCCTGGAAGCGTTTGGGAGTTTTGCTCAGACGCGTGTTTCCTCAAGTTCAAGAATCAAGATCTAGGATACCTGCAGACAGGTGCCTGTTTGTGTGGAGACAGTCTGTTTGAAACTGTGTTCCTCAGCGCCCGCTCTTTCTCCCCGTCGCTCCACACGCCTGGGAGTCCCTTTCTTTCTCTCCACAAGCACGTGTGTTGACTTCGTCGCACATGTGCATCTGCACAAGCGTTGAGCTCAGCAGAGCGTGTCTCTTGACACTTGATGTGCGTTGGCTGTGTCTGCCTGCTCCAGTGAAGAGAGAAACGGGAAATCATCTTGGTAGAGGCAACAAAGCAAAAGCGAGGCAGGATTGACATCTGCTCAACAGAGACGGATTCCCTGCGCTGACACAGTTCACAGTTACACGAGAAGCAATCTGAGCGGTCCGTCGACCGGAGACGTGTTTCCCAAGAGGTCGTTTAGCGAGTGAACAGCAGTGTGCGCGACTTTCAGGAGTGTGCCTGGAAAGTGCCAGAATCACCAGGAGCATCTGTGCAAAAGCTGCTGCCTCTGTGACCGCATTGAGGCACGTTCGCGTGTCTGCGAGTATATAGACGGCTCTTTCGCGTTCACTCCGAGGGAAACGGTCCGCTATTGCTTCTGTGCGCACAGACGCGATTCCCTTGTCTCTTGCGAACACAGGGAACTCTGTGCATCCAAATCTACAGGCTAAGGACGCGTCTGCATATGTTTTGGTGAACAATCGAGTGTGCGTGTTCTGACAGCTGCCTCTATGCAGACGTCTCCACAGAGCCACTTCTGAATGCCCCGCAGCCCAGGACTGAATGGATACACTAACAAGTGCACCGGTGTGAGCAACCACATATGCAGAAGGACGTCTTTCATCTCACAGAAGCGCGAACGTCTTGGCGTTCAAGCACATGGCAGAAACAAGGTGTGAACAGATGAGCTGCTGCTATTTTCTCCGTTCGGCATGCTTCGTTGTAGCTCTCTTGCCGGTCGCCGGCTTAGCGGCTTGCTTTGCGCGACTAGCTCTGGGGAGAGAAGGAGATAGCGCCGGAAACCTCGCCTTTTGCCTTCTTCGGCGCTGGAACCTGGTTGCTGCGCCTTCTCTTTGTCCATGTGCACACACACGATTCCTCAGCGAAAACCATGCAGAAACCTTTCCACGAGCACCCAGGGATGTGCACCCAGCACCACGTGCACGCACACGCAGCTAGAGAAAAGCACCTACCTTTTCACACACTGATGCCTAAGCAAACGCGTGGCCACACACACGCACACATCCGCAAGCGCGCCTACTCCCATCTATTGAGGGAAAGACGGACGAGCTCTTTGGTTGCTCTTCACAGGCTTGTCCCTGATCTATAGCTGAGGGCAAACACTTGTGTGCTTGTGGGAGAGCCTGTGTCTTTCCTGGAAGCGTTTGGGAGTTTTGCTCAGACGCGTGTTTCCTCAAGTTCAAGAATCAAGATCTAGGATACCTGCAGACAGGTGCCTGTTTGTGTGGAGACAGTCTGTTTGAAACTGTGTTCCTCAGCGCCCGCTCTTTCTCCCCGTCGCTCCACACGCCTGGGAGTCCCTTTCTTTCTCTCCACAAGCACGTGTGTTGACTTCGTCGCACATGTGCATCTGCACAAGCGTTGAGCTCAGCAGAGCGTGTCTCTTGACACTTGATGTGCGTTGGCTGTGTCTGCCTGCTCCAGTGAAGAGAGAAACGGGAAATCATCTTGGTAGAGGCAACAAAGCAAAAGCGAGGCAGGATTGACATCTGCTCAACAGAGACGGATTCCCTGCGCTGACACAGTTCACAGTTACACGAGAAGCAATCTGAGCGGTCCGTCGACCGGAGACGTGTTTCCCAAGAGGTCGTTTAGCGAGTGAACAGCAGTGTGCGCGACTTTCAGGAGTGTGCCTGGAAAGTGCCAGAATCACCAGGAGCATCTGTGCAAAAGCTGCTGCCTCTGTGACCGCATTGAGGCACGTTCGCGTGTCTGCGAGTATATAGACGGCTCTTTCGCGTTCACTCCGAGGGAAACGGTCCGCTATTGCTTCTGTGCGCACAGACGCGATTCCCTTGTCTCTTGCGAACACAGGGAACTCTGTGCATCCAAATCTACAGGCTAAGGACGCGTCTGCATATGTTTTGGTGAACAATCGAGTGTGCGTGTTCTGACAGCTGCCTCTATGCAGACGTCTCCACAGAGCCACTTCTGAATGCCCCGCAGCCCAGGACTGAATGGATACACTAACAAGTGCACCGGTGTGAGCAACCACATATGCAGAAGGACGTCTTTCATCTCACAGAAGCGCGAACGTCTTGGCGTTCAAGCACATGGCAGAAACAAGGTGTGAACAGATGAGCTGCTGCTATTTTCTCCGTTCGGCATGCTTCGTTGTAGCTCTCTTGCCGGTCGCCGGCTTAGCGGCTTGCTTTGCGCGACTAGCTCTGGGGAGAGAAGGAGATAGCGCCGGAAACCTCGCCTTTTGCCTTCTTCGGCGCTGGAACCTGGTTGCTGCGCCTTCTCTTTGTCCATGTGCACACACACGATTCCTCAGCGAAAACCATGCAGAAACCTTTCCACGAGCACCCAGGGATGTGCACCCAGCACCACGTGCACGCACACGCAGCTAGAGAAAAGCACCTACCTTTTCACACACTGATGCCTAAGCAAACGCGTGGCCACACACACGCACACATCCGCAAGCGCGCCTACTCCCATCTATTGAGGGAAAGACGGACGAGCAACGTCCTGACAGGCTTGAGGGGAAAAACGTCCGTTGACGGTTGGCGTACTGCACGCCCGCCTACGGGGCTGCAGGGGAATCCACATTTGGAAGGTACCTGAAGATGTGTGCCTGTTCTTGGAGCTCCGCTAGTAGGGTAGCAAAGACACTCGTAGGCAGTACTGAATGCTGCTCCGTGCTACTTCTCCTCCGCTGGCAAATGCTTCACAGTCGCCCTAGGAAAGACGTTTAACAATCGATCTCCAAGAGGAACGAAACACATGATGCCATAAGGCGAAAGAATAGCAGGGCATCTCTTCACAGGCTTGTCCCTGATCTATAGCTGAGGGCAAACACTTGTGTGCTTGTGGGAGAGCCTGTGTCTTTCCTGGAAGCGTTTGGGAGTTTTGCTCAGACGCGTGTTTCCTCAAGTTCAAGAATCAAGATCTAGGATACCTGCAGACAGGTGCCTGTTTGTGTGGAGACAGTCTGTTTGAAACTGTGTTCCTCAGCGCCCGCTCTTTCTCCCCGTCGCTCCACACGCCTGGGAGTCCCTTTCTTTCTCTCCACAAGCACGTGTGTTGACTTCGTCGCACATGTGCATCTGCACAAGCGTTGAGCTCAGCAGAGCGTGTCTCTTGACACTTGATGTGCGTTGGCTGTGTCTGCCTGCTCCAGTGAAGAGAGAAACGGGAAATCATCTTGGTAGAGGCAACAAAGCAAAAGCGAGGCAGGATTGACATCTGCTCAACAGAGACGGATTCCCTGCGCTGACACAGTTCACAGTTACACGAGAAGCAATCTGAGCGGTCCGTCGACCGGAGACGTGTTTCCCAAGAGGTCGTTTAGCGAGTGAACAGCAGTGTGCGCGACTTTCAGGAGTGTGCCTGGAAAGTGCCAGAATCACCAGGAGCATCTGTGCAAAAGCTGCTGCCTCTGTGACCGCATTGAGGCACGTTCGCGTGTCTGCGAGTATATAGACGGCTCTTTCGCGTTCACTCCGAGGGAAACGGTCCGCTATTGCTTCTGTGCGCACAGACGCGATTCCCTTGTCTCTTGCGAACACAGGGAACTCTGTGCATCCAAATCTACAGGCTAAGGACGCGTCTGCATATGTTTTGGTGAACAATCGAGTGTGCGTGTTCTGACAGCTGCCTCTATGCAGACGTCTCCACAGAGCCACTTCTGAATGCCCCGCAGCCCAGGACTGAATGGATACACTAACAAGTGCACCGGTGTGAGCAACCACATATGCAGAAGGACGTCTTTCATCTCACAGAAGCGCGAACGTCTTGGCGTTCAAGCACATGGCAGAAACAAGGTGTGAACAGATGAGCTGCTGCTATTTTCTCCGTTCGGCATGCTTCGTTGTAGCTCTCTTGCCGGTCGCCGGCTTAGCGGCTTGCTTTGCGCGACTAGCTCTGGGGAGAGAAGGAGATAGCGCCGGAAACCTCGCCTTTTGCCTTCTTCGGCGCTGGAACCTGGTTGCTGCGCCTTCTCTTTGTCCATGTGCACACACACGATTCCTCAGCGAAAACCATGCAGAAACCTTTCCACGAGCACCCAGGGATGTGCACCCAGCACCACGTGCACGCACACGCAGCTAGAGAAAAGCACCTACCTTTTCACACACTGATGCCTAAGCAAACGCGTGGCCACACACACGCACACATCCGCAAGCGCGCCTACTCCCATCTATTGAGGGAAAGACGGACGAGCTCTTTGGTTGCTCTTCACAGGCTTGTCCCTGATCTATAGCTGAGGGCAAACACTTGTGTGCTTGTGGGAGAGCCTGTGTCTTTCCTGGAAGCGTTTGGGAGTTTTGCTCAGACGCGTGTTTCCTCAAGTTCAAGAATCAAGATCTAGGATACCTGCAGACAGGTGCCTGTTTGTGTGGAGACAGTCTGTTTGAAACTGTGTTCCTCAGCGCCCGCTCTTTCTCCCCGTCGCTCCACACGCCTGGGAGTCCCTTTCTTTCTCTCCACAAGCACGTGTGTTGACTTCGTCGCACATGTGCATCTGCACAAGCGTTGAGCTCAGCAGAGCGTGTCTCTTGACACTTGATGTGCGTTGGCTGTGTCTGCCTGCTCCAGTGAAGAGAGAAACGGGAAATCATCTTGGTAGAGGCAACAAAGCAAAAGCGAGGCAGGATTGACATCTGCTCAACAGAGACGGATTCCCTGCGCTGACACAGTTCACAGTTACACGAGAAGCAATCTGAGCGGTCCGTCGACCGGAGACGTGTTTCCCAAGAGGTCGTTTAGCGAGTGAACAGCAGTGTGCGCGACTTTCAGGAGTGTGCCTGGAAAGTGCCAGAATCACCAGGAGCATCTGTGCAAAAGCTGCTGCCTCTGTGACCGCATTGAGGCACGTTCGCGTGTCTGCGAGTATATAGACGGCTCTTTCGCGTTCACTCCGAGGGAAACGGTCCGCTATTGCTTCTGTGCGCACAGACGCGATTCCCTTGTCTCTTGCGAACACAGGGAACTCTGTGCATCCAAATCTACAGGCTAAGGACGCGTCTGCATATGTTTTGGTGAACAATCGAGTGTGCGTGTTCTGACAGCTGCCTCTATGCAGACGTCTCCACAGAGCCACTTCTGAATGCCCCGCAGCCCAGGACTGAATGGATACACTAACAAGTGCACCGGTGTGAGCAACCACATATGCAGAAGGACGTCTTTCATCTCACAGAAGCGCGAACGTCTTGGCGTTCAAGCACATGGCAGAAACAAGGTGTGAACAGATGAGCTGCTGCTATTTTCTCCGTTCGGCATGCTTCGTTGTAGCTCTCTTGCCGGTCGCCGGCTTAGCGGCTTGCTTTGCGCGACTAGCTCTGGGGAGAGAAGGAGATAGCGCCGGAAACCTCGCCTTTTGCCTTCTTCGGCGCTGGAACCTGGTTGCTGCGCCTTCTCTTTGTCCATGTGCACACACACGATTCCTCAGCGAAAACCATGCAGAAACCTTTCCACGAGCACCCAGGGATGTGCACCCAGCACCACGTGCACGCACACGCAGCTAGAGAAAAGCACCTACCTTTTCACACACTGATGCCTAAGCAAACGCGTGGCCACACACACGCACACATCCGCAAGCGCGCCTACTCCCATCTATTGAGGGAAAGACGGACGAGCTCTTTGGTTGCTCTTCACAGGCTTGTCCCTGATCTATAGCTGAGGGCAAACACTTGTGTGCTTGTGGGAGAGCCTGTGTCTTTCCTGGAAGCGTTTGGGAGTTTTGCTCAGACGCGTGTTTCCTCAAGTTCAAGAATCAAGATCTAGGATACCTGCAGACAGGTGCCTGTTTGTGTGGAGACAGTCTGTTTGAAACTGTGTTCCTCAGCGCCCGCTCTTTCTCCCCGTCGCTCCACACGCCTGGGAGTCCCTTTCTTTCTCTCCACAAGCACGTGTGTTGACTTCGTCGCACATGTGCATCTGCACAAGCGTTGAGCTCAGCAGAGCGTGTCTCTTGACACTTGATGTGCGTTGGCTGTGTCTGCCTGCTCCAGTGAAGAGAGAAACGGGAAATCATCTTGGTAGAGGCAACAAAGCAAAAGCGAGGCAGGATTGACATCTGCTCAACAGAGACGGATTCCCTGCGCTGACACAGTTCACAGTTACACGAGAAGCAATCTGAGCGGTCCGTCGACCGGAGACGTGTTTCCCAAGAGGTCGTTTAGTGAGTGAACAGCAGTGTGCGCGACTTTCAGGAGTGTGCCTGGAAAGTGCCAGAATCACCAGGAGCATCTGTGCAAAAGCTGCTGCCTCTGTGACCGCATTGAGGCACGTTCGCGTGTCTGCGAGTATATAGACGGCTCTTTCGCGTTCACTCCGAGGGAAACGGTCCGCTATTGCTTCTGTGCGCACAGACGCGATTCCCTTGTCTCTTGCGAACACAGGGAACTCTGTGCATCCAAATCTACAGGCTAAGGACGCGTCTGCATATGTTTTGGTGAACAATCGAGTGTGCGTGTTCTGACAGCTGCCTCTATGCAGACGTCTCCACAGAGCCACTTCTGAATGCCCCGCAGCCCAGGACTGAATGGATACACTAACAAGTGCACCGGTGTGAGCAACCACATATGCAGAAGGACGTCTTTCATCTCACAGAAGCGCGAACGTCTTGGCGTTCAAGCACATGGCAGAAACAAGGTGTGAAGAGATGAGCTGCTGCTATTTTCTCCGTTCGGCATGCTTCGTTGTAGCTCTCTTGCCGGTCGCCGGCTTAGCGGCTTGCTTTGCGCGACTAGCTCTGGGGAGAGAAGGAGATAGCGCCGGAAACCTCGCCTTTTGCCTTCTTCGGCGCTGGAACCTGGTTGCTGCGCCTTCTCTTTGTCCATGTGCACACACACGATTCCTCAGCGAAAACCATGCAGAAACCTTTCCACGAGCACCCAGGGATGTGCACCCAGCACCACGTGCACGCACACGCAGCTAGAGAAAAGCACCTACCTTTTCACACACTGATGCCTAAGCAAACGCGTGGCCACACACACGCACACATCCGCAAGCGCGCCTACTCCCATCTATTGAGGGAAAGACGGACGAGCAACGTCCTGACAGGCTTGAGGGGAAAAACGTCCGTTGACGGTTGGCGTACTGCACGCCCGCCTACGGGGCTGCAGGGGAATCCACATTTGGAAGGTACCTGAAGATGTGTGCCTGTTCTTGGAGCTCCGCTAGTAGGGTAGCAAAGACACTCGTAGGCAGTACTGAATGCTGCTCCGTGCTACTTCTCCTCCGCTGGCAAATGCTTCAGTGTCGCCCGAGGAAAGACGTTTAACAATCGATCTCCAAGAGGAACGAAACACATGATGCCATAAGGCGAAAGAATAGCAGGGCATCTCTTCACAGGCTTGTCCCTGATCTATAGCTGAGGGCAAACACTTGTGTGCTTGTGGGAGAGCCTGTGTCTTTCCTGGAAGCGTTTGGGAGTTTTGCTCAGACGCGTGTTTCCTCAAGTTCAAGAATCAAGATCTAGGATACCTGCAGACAGGTGCCTGTTTGTGTGGAGACAGTCTGTTTGAAACTGTGTTCCTCAGCGCCCGCTCTTTCTCCCCGTCGCTCCACACGCCTGGGAGTCCCTTTCTTTCTCTCCACAAGCACGTGTGTTGACTTCGTCGCACATGTGCATCTGCACAAGCGTTGAGCTCAGCAGAGCGTGTCTCTTGACACTTGATGTGCGTTGGCTGTGTCTGCCTGCTCCAGTGAAGAGAGAAACGGGAAATCATCTTGGTAGAGGCAACAAAGCAAAAGCGAGGCAGGATTGACATCTGCTCAACAGAGACGGATTCCCTGCGCTGACACAGTTCACAGTTACACGAGAAGCAATCTGAGCGGTCCGTCGACCGGAGACGTGTTTCCCAAGAGGTCGTTTAGCGAGTGAACAGCAGTGTGCGCGACTTTCAGGAGTGTGCCTGGAAAGTGCCAGAATCACCAGGAGCATCTGTGCAAAAGCTGCTGCCTCTGTGACCGCATTGAGGCACGTTCGCGTGTCTGCGAGTATATAGACGGCTCTTTCGCGTTCACTCCGAGGGAAACGGTCCGCTATTGCTTCTGTGCGCACAGACGCGATTCCCTTGTCTCTTGCGAACACAGGGAACTCTGTGCATCCAAATCTACAGGCTAAGGACGCGTCTGCATATGTTTTGGTGAACAATCGAGTGTGCGTGTTCTGACAGCTGCCTCTATGCAGACGTCTCCACAGAGCCACTTCTGAATGCCCCGCAGCCCAGGACTGAATGGATACACTAACAAGTGCACCGGTGTGAGCAACCACATATGCAGAAGGACGTCTTTCATCTCACAGAAGCGCGAACGTCTTGGCGTTCAAGCACATGGCAGAAACAAGGTGTGAACAGATGAGCTGCTGCTATTTTCTCCGTTCGGCATGCTTCGTTGTAGCTCTCTTGCCGGTCGCCGGCTTAGCGGCTTGCTTTGCGCGACTAGCTCTGGGGAGAGAAGGAGATAGCGCCGGAAACCTCGCCTTTTGCCTTCTTCGGCGCTGGAACCTGGTTGCTGCGCCTTCTCTTTGTCCATGTGCACACACACGATTCCTCAGCGAAAACCATGCAGAAACCTTTCCACGAGCACCCAGGGATGTGCACCCAGCACCACGTGCACGCACACGCAGCTAGAGAAAAGCACCTACCTTTTCACACACTGATGCCTAAGCAAACGCGTGGCCACACACACGCACACATCCGCAAGCGCGCCTACTCCCATCTATTGAGGGAAAGACGGACGAGCTCTTTGGTTGCTCTTCACAGGCTTGTCCCTGATCTATAGCTGAGGGCAAACACTTGTGTGCTTGTGGGAGAGCCTGTGTCTTTCCTGGAAGCGTTTGGGAGTTTTGCTCAGACGCGTGTTTCCTCAAGTTCAAGAATCAAGATCTAGGATACCTGCAGACAGGTGCCTGTTTGTGTGGAGACAGTCTGTTTGAAACTGTGTTCCTCAGCGCCCGCTCTTTCTCCCCGTCGCTCCACACGCCTGGGAGTCCCTTTCTTTCTCTCCACAAGCACGTGTGTTGACTTCGTCGCACATGTGCATCTGCACAAGCGTTGAGCTCAGCAGAGCGTGTCTCTTGACACTTGATGTGCGTTGGCTGTGTCTGCCTGCTCCAGTGAAGAGAGAAACGGGAAATCATCTTGGTAGAGGCAACAAAGCAAAAGCGAGGCAGGATTGACATCTGCTCAACAGAGACGGATTCCCTGCGCTGACACAGTTCACAGTTACACGAGAAGCAATCTGAGCGGTCCGTCGACCGGAGACGTGTTTCCCAAGAGGTCGTTTAGCGAGTGAACAGCAGTGTGCGCGACTTTCAGGAGTGTGCCTGGAAAGTGCCAGAATCACCAGGAGCATCTGTGCAAAAGCTGCTGCCTCTGTGACCGCATTGAGGCACGTTTGCGTGTCTGCGAGTATATAGACGGCTCTTTCGCGTTCACTCCGAGGGAAACGGTCCGCTATTGCTTCTGTGCGTACAGACGCGATTCCCTTGTCTCTTGCGAACACAGGGAACTCTGTGCATCCAAATCTACAGGCTAAGGACGCGTCTGCATATGTTTTGGTGAACAATCGAGTGTGCGTGTTCTGACAGCTGCCTCTATGCAGACGTCTCCACAGAGCCACTTCTGAATGCCCCGCAGCCCAGGACTGAATGGATACACTAACAAGTGCACCGGTGTGAGCAACCACATATGCAGAAGGACGTCTTTCATCTCACAGAAGCGCGAACGTCTTGGCGTTCAAGCACATGGCAGAAACAAGGTGTGAACAGATGAGCTGCTGCTATTTTCTCCGTTCGGCATGCTTCGTTGTAGCTCTCTTGCCGGTCGCCGGCTTAGCGGCTTGCTTTGCGCGACTAGCTCTGGGGAGAGAAGGAGATAGCGCCGGAAACCTCGCCTTTTGCCTTCTTCGGCGCTGGAACCTGGTTGCTGCGCCTTCTCTTTGTCCATGTGCACACACACGATTCCTCAGCGAAAACCATGCAGAAACCTTTCCACGAGCACCCAGGGATGTGCACCCAGCACCACGTGCACGCACACGCAGCTAGAGAAAAGCACCTACCTTTTCACACACTGATGCCTAAGCAAACGCGTGGCCACACACACGCACACATCCGCAAGCGCGCCTACTCCCATCTATTGAGGGAAAGACGGACGAGCTCTTTGGTTGCTCTTCACAGGCTTGTCCCTGATCTATAGCTGAGGGCAAACACTTGTGTGCTTGTGGGAGAGCCTGTGTCTTTCCTGGAAGCGTTTGGGAGTTTTGCTCAGACGCGTGTTTCCTCAAGTTCAAGAATCAAGATCTAGGATACCTGCAGACAGGTGCCTGTTTGTGTGGAGACAGTCTGTTTGAAACTGTGTTCCTCAGCGCCCGCTCTTTCTCCCCGTCGCTCCACACGCCTGGGAGTCCCTTTCTTTCTCTCCACAAGCACGTGTGTTGACTTCGTCGCACATGTGCATCTGCACAAGCGTTGAGCTCAGCAGAGCGTGTCTCTTGACACTTGATGTGCGTTGGCTGTGTCTGCCTGCTCCAGTGAAGAGAGAAACGGGAAATCATCTTGGTAGAGGCAACAAAGCAAAAGCGAGGCAGGATTGACATCTGCTCAACAGAGACGGATTCCCTGCGCTGACACAGTTCACAGTTACACGAGAAGCAATCTGAGCGGTCCGTCGACCGGAGACGTGTTTCCCAAGAGGTCGTTTAGCGAGTGAACAGCAGTGTGCGCGACTTTCAGGAGTGTGCCTGGAAAGTGCCAGAATCACCAGGAGCATCTGTGCAAAAGCTGCTGCCTCTGTGACCGCATTGAGGCACGTTCGCGTGTCTGCGAGTATATAGACGGCTCTTTCGCGTTCACTCCGAGGGAAACGGTCCGCTATTGCTTCTGTGCGCACAGACGCGATTCCCTTGTCTCTTGCGAACACAGGGAACTCTGTGCATCCAAATCTACAGGCTAAGGACGCGTCTGCATATGTTTTGGTGAACAATCGAGTGTGCGTGTTCTGACAGCTGCCTCTATGCAGACGTCTCCACAGAGCCACTTCTGAATGCCCCGCAGCCCAGGACTGAATGGATACACTAACAAGTGCACCGGTGTGAGCAACCACATATGCAGAAGGACGTCTTTCATCTCACAGAAGCGCGAACGTCTTGGCGTTCAAGCACATGGCAGAAACAAGGTGTGAACAGATGAGCTGCTGCTATTTTCTCCGTTCGGCATGCTTCGTTGTAGCTCTCTTGCCGGTCGCCGGCTTAGCGGCTTGCTTTGCGCGACTAGCTCTGGGGAGAGAAGGAGATAGCGCCGGAAACCTCGCCTTTTGCCTTCTTCGGCGCTGGAACCTGGTTGCTGCGCCTTCTCTTTGTCCATGTGCACACACACGGTTCCTCAGCGAAAACCATGCAGAAACCTTTCCACGAGCACCCAGGGATGTGCACCCAGCACCACGTGCACGCACACGCAGCTAGAGAAAAGCACCTACCTTTTCACACACTGATGCCTAAGCAAACGCGTGGCCACACACACGCACACATCCGCAAGCGCGCCTACTCCCATCTATTGAGGGAAAGACGGACGAGCTCTTTGGTTGCTCTTCACAGGCTTGTCCCTGATCTATAGCTGAGGGCAAACACTTGTGTGCTTGTGGGAGAGCCTGTGTCTTTCCTGGAAGCGTTTGGGAGTTTTGCTCAGACGCGTGTTTCCTCAAGTTCAAGAATCAAGATCTAGGATACCTGCAGACAGGTGCCTGTTTGTGTGGAGACAGTCTGTTTGAAACTGTGTTCCTCAGCGCCCGCTCTTTCTCCCCGTCGCTCCACACGCCTGGGAGTCCCTTTCTTTCTCTCCACAAGCACGTGTGTTGACTTCGTCGCACATGTGCATCTGCACAAGCGTTGAGCTCAGCAGAGCGTGTCTCTTGACACTTGATGTGCGTTGGCTGTGTCTGCCTGCTCCAGTGAAGAGAGAAACGGGAAATCATCTTGGTAGAGGCAACAAAGCAAAAGCGAGGCAGGATTGACATCTGCTCAACAGAGACGGATTCCCTGCGCTGACACAGTTCACAGTTACACGAGAAGCAATCTGAGCGGTCCGTCGACCGGAGACGTGTTTCCCAAGAGGTCGTTTAGCGAGTGAACAGCAGTGTGCGCGACTTTCAGGAGTGTGCCTGGAAAGTGCCAGAATCACCAGGAGCATCTGTGCAAAAGCTGCTGCCTCTGTGACCGCATTGAGGCACGTTCGCGTGTCTGCGAGTATATAGACGGCTCTTTCGCGTCCACTCCGAGGGAAACGGTCCGCTATTGCTTCTGTGCGCACAGACGCGATTCCCTTGTCTCTTGCGAACACAGGGAACTCTGTGCATCCAAATCTACAGGCTAAGGACGCGTCTGCATATGTTTTGGTGAACAATCGAGTGTGCGTGTTCTGACAGCTGCCTCTATGCAGACGTCTCCACAGAGCCACTTCTGAATGCCCCGCAGCCCAGGACTGAATGGATACACTAACAAGTGCACCGGTGTGAGCAACCACATATGCAGAAGGACGTCTTTCATCTCACAGAAGCGCGAACGTCTTGGCGTTCAAGCACATGGCAGAAACAAGGTGTGAACAGATGAGCTGCTGCTATTTTCTCCGTTCGGCATGCTTCGTTGTAGCTCTCTTGCCGGTCGCCGGCTTAGCGGCTTGCTTTGCGCGACTAGCTCTGGGGAGAGAAGGAGATAGCGCCGGAAACCTCGCCTTTTGCCTTCTTCGGCGCTGGAACCTGGTTGCTGCGCCTTCTCTTTGTCCATGTGCACACACACGATTCCTCAGCGAAAACCATGCAGAAACCTTTCCACGAGCACCCAGGGATGTGCACCCAGCACCACGTGCACGCACACGCAGCTAGAGAAAAGCACCTACCTTTTCACACACTGATGCCTAAGCAAACGCGTGGCCACACACACGCACACATCCGCAAGCGCGCCTACTCCCATCTATTGAGGGAAAGACGGACGAGCTCTTTGGTTGCTCTTCACAGGCTTGTCCCTGATCTATAGCTGAGGGCAAACACTTGTGTGCTTGTGGGAGAGCCTGTGTCTTTCCTGGAAGCGTTTGGGAGTTTTGCTCAGACGCGTGTTTCCTCAAGTTCAAGAATCAAGATCTAGGATACCTGCAGACAGGTGCCTGTTTGTGTGGAGACAGTCTGTTTGAAACTGTGTTCCTCAGCGCCCGCTCTTTCTCCCCGTCGCTCCACACGCCTGGGAGTCCCTTTCTTTCTCTCCACAAGCACGTGTGTTGACTTCGTCGCACATGTGCATCTGCACAAGCGTTGAGCTCAGCAGAGCGTGTCTCTTGACACTTGATGTGCGTTGGCTGTGTCTGCCTGCTCCAGTGAAGAGAGAAACGGGAAATCATCTTGGTAGAGGCAACAAAGCAAAAGCGAGGCAGGATTGACATCTGCTCAACAGAGACGGATTCCCTGCGCTGACACAGTTCACAGTTACACGAGAAGCAATCTGAGCGGTCCGTCGACCGGAGACGTGTTTCCCAAGAGGTCGTTTAGCGAGTGAACAGCAGTGTGCGCGACTTTCAGGAGTGTGCCTGGAAAGTGCCAGAATCACCAGGAGCATCTGTGCAAAAGCTGCTGCCTCTGTGACCGCATTGAGGCACGTTCGCGTGTCTGCGAGTATATAGACGGCTCTTTCGCGTTCACTCCGAGGGAAACGGTCCGCTATTGCTTCTGTGCGCACAGACGCGATTCCCTTGTCTCTTGCGAACACAGGGAACTCTGTGCATCCAAATCTACAGGCTAAGGACGCGTCTGCATATGTTTTGGTGAACAATCGAGTGTGCGTGTTCTGACAGCTGCCTCTATGCAGACGTCTCCACAGAGCCACTTCTGAATGCCCCGCAGCCCAGGACTGAATGGATACACTAACAAGTGCACCGGTGTGAGCAACCACATATGCAGAAGGACGTCTTTCATCTCACAGAAGCGCGAACGTCTTGGCGTTCAAGCACATGGCAGAAACAAGGTGTGAACAGATGAGCTGCTGCTATTTTCTCCGTTCGGCATGCTTCGTTGTAGCTCTCTTGCCGGTCGCCGGCTTAGCGGCTTGCTTTGCGCGACTAGCTCTGGGGAGAGAAGGAGATAGCGCCGGAAACCTCGCCTTTTGCCTTCTTCGGCGCTGGAACCTGGTTGCTGCGCCTTCTCTTTGTCCATGTGCACACACACGATTCCTCAGCGAAAACCATGCAGAAACCTTTCCACGAGCACCCAGGGATGTGCACCCAGCACCACGTGCACGCACACGCAGCTAGAGAAAAGCACCTACCTTTTCACACACTGATGCCTAAGCAAACGCGTGGCCACACACACGCACACATCCGCAAGCGCGCCTACTCCCATCTATTGAGGGAAAGACGGACGAGCAACGTCCTGACAGGCTTGAGGGGAAAAACGTCCGTTGACGGTTGGCGTACTGCACGCCCGCCTACGGGGCTGCAGGGGAATCCACATTTGGAAGGTACCTGAAGATGTGTGCCTGTTCTTGGAGCTCCGCTAGTAGGGTAGCAAAGACACTCGTAGGCAGTACTGAATGCTGCTCCGTGCTACTTCTCCTCCGCTGGCAAATGCTTCACAGTCGCCCGAGGAAAGACGTTTAACAATCGATCTCCAAGAGGAACGAAACACATGATGCCATAAGGCGAAAGAATAGCAGGGCATCTCTTCACAGGCTTGTCCCTGATCTATAGCTGAGGGCAAACACTTGTGTGCTTGTGGGAGAGCCTGTGTCTTTCCTGGAAGCGTTTGGGAGTTTTGCTCAGACGCGTGTTTCCTCAAGTTCAAGAATCAAGATCTAGGATACCTGCAGACAGGTGCCTGTTTGTGTGGAGACAGTCTGTTTGAAACTGTGTTCCTCAGCGCCCGCTCTTTCTCCCCGTCGCTCCACACGCCTGGGAGTCCCTTTCTTTCTCTCCACAAGCACGTGTGTTGACTTCGTCGCACATGTGCATCTGCACAAGCGTTGAGCTCAGCAGAGCGTGTCTCTTGACACTTGATGTGCGTTGGCTGTGTCTGCGTGCTCCAGTGAAGAGAGAAACGGGAAATCATCTTGGTAGAGGCAACAAAGCAAAAGCGAGGCAGGATTGACATCTGCTCAACAGAGACGGATTCCCTGCGCTGACACAGTTCACAGTTACACGAGAAGCAATCTGAGCGGTCCGTCGACCGGAGACGTGTTTCCCAAGAGGTCGTTTAGCGAGTGAACAGCAGTGTGCGCGACTTTCAGGAGTGTGCCTGGAAAGTGCCAGAATCACCAGGAGCATCTGTGCAAAAGCTGCTGCCTCTGTGACCGCATTGAGGCACGTTCGCGTGTCTGCGAGTATATAGACGGCTCTTTCGCGTTCACTCCGAGGGAAACGGTCCGCTATTGCTTCTGTGCGCACAGACGCGATTCCCTTGTCTCTTGCGAACACAGGGAACTCTGTGCATCCAAATCTACAGGCTAAGGACGCGTCTGCATATGTTTTGGTGAACAATCGAGTGTGCGTGTTCTGACAGCTGCCTCTATGCAGACGTCTCCACAGAGCCACTTCTGAATGCCCCGCAGCCCAGGACTGAATGGATACACTAACAAGTGCACCGGTGTGAGCAACCACATATGCAGAAGGACGTCTTTCATCTCACAGAAGCGCGAACGTCTTGGCGTTCAAGCACATGGCAGAAACAAGGTGTGAACAGATGAGCTGCTGCTATTTTCTCCGTTCGGCATGCTTCGTTGTAGCTCTCTTGCCGGTCGCCGGCTTAGCGGCTTGCTTTGCGCGACTAGCTCTGGGGAGAGAAGGAGATAGCGCCGGAAACCTCGCCTTTTGCCTTCTTCGGCGCTGGAACCTGGTTGCTGCGCCTTCTCTTTGTCCATGTGCACACACACGATTCCTCAGCGAAAACCATGCAGAAACCTTTCCACGAGCACCCAGGGATGTGCACCCAGCACCACGTGCATGCACACGCAGCTAGAGAAAAGCACCTACCTTTTCACACACTGATGCCTAAGCAAACGCGTGGCCACACACACGCACACATCCGCAAGCGCGCCTACTCCCATCTATTGAGGGAAAGACGGACGAGCTCTTTGGTTGCTCTTCACAGGCTTGTCCCTGATCTATAGCTGAGGGCAAACACTTGTGTGCTTGTGGGAGAGCCTGTGTCTTTCCTGGAAGCGTTTGGGAGTTTTGCTCAGACGCGTGTTTCCTCAAGTTCAAGAATCAAGATCTAGGATACCTGCAGACAGGTGCCTGTTTGTGTGGAGACAGTCTGTTTGAAACTGTGTTCCTCAGCGCCCGCTCTTTCTCCCCGTCGCTCCACACGCCTGGGAGTCCCTTTCTTTCTCTCCACAAGCACGTGTGTTGACTTCGTCGCACATGTGCATCTGCACAAGCGTTGAGCTCAGCAGAGCGTGTCTCTTGACACTTGATGTGCGTTGGCTGTGTCTGCCTGCTCCAGTGAAGAGAGAAACGGGAAATCATCTTGGTAGAGGCAACAAAGCAAAAGCGAGGCAGGATTGACATCTGCTCAACAGAGACGGATTCCCTGCGCTGACACAGTTCACAGTTACACGAGAAGCAATCTGAGCGGTCCGTCGACCGGAGACGTGTTTCCCAAGAGGTCGTTTAGCGAGTGAACAGCAGTGTGCGCGACTTTCAGGAGTGTGCCTGGAAAGTGCCAGAATCACCAGGAGCATCTGTGCAAAAGCTGCTGCCTCTGTGACCGCATTGAGGCACGTTCGCGTGTCTGCGAGTATATAGACGGCTCTTTCGCGTTCACTCCGAGGGAAACGGTCCGCTATTGCTTCTGTGCGCACAGACGCGATTCCCTTGTCTCTTGCGAACACAGGGAACTCTGTGCATCCAAATCTACAGGCTAAGGACGCGTCTGCATATGTTTTGGTGAACAATCGAGTGTGCGTGTTCTGACAGCTGCCTCTATGCAGACGTCTCCACAGAGCCACTTCTGAATGCCCCGCAGCCCAGGACTGAATGGATACACTAACAAGTGCACCGGTGTGAGCAACCACATATGCAGAAGGACGTCTTTCATCTCACAGAAGCGCGAACGTCTTGGCGTTCAAGCACATGGCAGAAACAAGGTGTGAACAGATGAGCTGCTGCTATTTTCTCCGTTCGGCATGCTTCGTTGTAGCTCTCTTGCCGGTCGCCGGCTTAGCGGCTTGCTTTGCGCGACTAGCTCTGGGGAGAGAAGGAGATAGCGCCGGAAACCTCGCCTTTTGCCTTCTTCGGCGCTGGAACCTGGTTGCTGCGCCTTCTCTTTGTCCATGTGCACACACACGATTCCTCAGCGAAAACCATGCAGAAACCTTTCCACGAGCACCCAGGGATGTGCACCCAGCACCACGTGCACGCACACGCAGCTAGAGAAAAGCACCTACCTTTTCACACACTGATGCCTAAGCAAACGCGTGGCCACACACACGCACACATCCGCAAGCGCGCCTACTCCCATCTATTGAGGGAAAGACGGACGAGCAACGTCCTGACAGGCTTGAGGGGAAAAACGTCCGTTGACGGTTGGCGTACTGCACGCCCGCCTACGGGGCTGCAGGGGAATCCACATTTGGAAGGTACCTGAAGATGTGTGCCTGTTCTTGGAGCTCCGCTAGTAGGGTAGCAAAGACACTCGTAGGCAGTACTGAATGCTGCTCCGTGCTACTTCTCCTCCGCTGGCAAATGCTTCAGTGTCGCCCGAGGAAAGACGTTTAACAATCGATCTCCAAGAGGAACGAAACACATGATGCCATAAGGCGAAAGAATAGCAGGGCATCTCTTCACAGGCTTGTCCCTGATCTATAGCTGAGGGCAAACACTTGTGTGCTTGTGGGAGAGCCTGTGTCTTTCCTGGAAGCGTTTGGGAGTTTTGCTCAGACGCGTGTTTCCTCAAGTTCAAGAATCAAGATCTAGGATACCTGCAGACAGGTGCCTGTTTGTGTGGAGACAGTCTGTTTGAAACTGTGTTCCTCAGCGCCCGCTCTTTCTCCCCGTCGCTCCACACGCCTGGGAGTCCCTTTCTTTCTCTCCACAAGCACGTGTGTTGACTTCGTCGCACATGTGCATCTGCACAAGCGTTGAGCTCAGCAGAGCGTGTCTCTTGACACTTGATGTGCGTTGGCTGTGTCTGCGTGCTCCAGTGAAGAGAGAAACGGGAAATCATCTTGGTAGAGGCAACAAAGCAAAAGCGAGGCAGGATTGACATCTGCTCAACAGAGACGGATTCCCTGCGCTGACACAGTTCACAGTTACACGAGAAGCAATCTGAGCGGTCCGTCGACCGGAGACGTGTTTCCCAAGAGGTCGTTTAGCGAGTGAACAGCAGTGTGCGCGACTTTCAGGAGTGTGCCTGGAAAGTGCCAGAATCACCAGGAGCATCTGTGCAAAAGCTGCTGCCTCTGTGACCGCATTGAGGCACGTTCGCGTGTCTGCGAGTATATAGACGGCTCTTTCGCGTTCACTCCGAGGGAAACGGTCCGCTATTGCTTCTGTGCGCACAGACGCGATTCCCTTGTCTCTTGCGAACACAGGGAACTCTGTGCATCCAAATCTACAGGCTAAGGACGCGTCTGCATATGTTTTGGTGAACAATCGAGTGTGCGTGTTCTGACAGCTGCCTCTATGCAGACGTCTCCACAGAGCCACTTCTGAATGCCCCGCAGCCCAGGACTGAATGGATACACTAACAAGTGCACCGGTGTGAGCAACCACATATGCAGAAGGACGTCTTTCATCTCACAGAAGCGCGAACGTCTTGGCGTTCAAGCACATGGCAGAAACAAGGTGTGAACAGATGAGCTGCTGCTATTTTCTCCGTTCGGCATGCTTCGTTGTAGCTCTCTTGCCGGTCGCCGGCTTAGCGGCTTGCTTTGCGCGACTAGCTCTGGGGAGAGAAGGAGATAGCGCCGGAAACCTCGCCTTTTGCCTTCTTCGGCGCTGGAACCTGGTTGCTGCGCCTTCTCTTTGTCCATGTGCACACACACGATTCCTCAGCGAAAACCATGCAGAAACCTTTCCACGAGCACCCAGGGATGTGCACCCAGCACCACGTGCACGCACACGCAGCTAGAGAAAAGCACCTACCTTTTCACACACTGATGCCTAAGCAAACGCGTGGCCACACACACGCACACATCCGCAAGCGCGCCTACTCCCATCTATTGAGGGAAAGACGGACGAGCAACGTCCTGACAGGCTTGAGGGGAAAAACGTCCGTTGACGGTTGGCGTACTGCACGCCCGCCTACGGGGCTGCAGGGGAATCCACATTTGGAAGGTACCTGAAGATGTGTGCCTGTTCTTGGAGCTCCGCTAGTAGGGTAGCAAAGACACTCGTAGGCAGTACTGAATGCTGCTCCGTGCTACTTCTCCTCCGCTGGCAAATGCTTCAGTGTCGCCCGAGGAAAGACGTTTAACAATCGATCTCCAAGAGGAACGAAACACATGATGCCATAAGGCGAAAGAATAGCAGGGCATCTCTTCACAGGCTTGTCCCTGATCTATAGCTGAGGGCAAACACTTGTGTGCTTGTGGGAGAGCCTGTGTCTTTCCTGGAAGCGTTTGGGAGTTTTGCTCAGACGCGTGTTTCCTCAAGTTCAAGAATCAAGATCTAGGATACCTGCAGACAGGTGCCTGTTTGTGTGGAGACAGTCTGTTTGAAACTGTGTTCCTCAGCGCCCGCTCTTTCTCCCCGTCGCTCCACACGCCTGGGAGTCCCTTTCTTTCTCTCCACAAGCACGTGTGTTGACTTCGTCGCACATGTGCATCTGCACAAGTGTTGAGCTCAGCAGAGCGTGTCTCTTGACACTTGATGTGCGTTGGCTGTGTCTGCCTGCTCCAGTGAAGAGAGAAACGGGAAATCATCTTGGTAGAGGCAACAAAGCAAAAGCGAGGCAGGATTGACATCTGCTCAACAGAGACGGATTCCCTGCGCTGACACAGTTCACAGTTACACGAGAAGCAATCTGAGCGGTCCGTCGACCGGAGACGTGTTTCCCAAGAGGTCGTTTAGCGAGTGAACAGCAGTGTGCGCGACTTTCAGGAGTGTGCCTGGAAAGTGCCAGAATCACCAGGAGCATCTGTGCAAAAGCTGCTGCCTCTGTGACCGCATTGAGGCACGTTCGCGTGTCTGCGAGTATATAGACGGCTCTTTCGCGTTCACTCCGAGGGAAACGGTCCGCTATTGCTTCTGTGCGCACAGACGCGATTCCCTTGTCTCTTGCGAACACAGGGAACTCTGTGCATCCAAATCTACAGGCTAAGGACGCGTCTGCATATGTTTTGGTGAACAATCGAGTGTGCGTGTTCTGACAGCTGCCTCTATGCAGACGTCTCCACAGAGCCACTTCTGAATGCCCCGCAGCCCAGGACTGAATGGATACACTAACAAGTGCACCGGTGTGAGCAACCACATATGCAGAAGGACGTCTTTCATCTCACAGAAGCGCGAACGTCTTGGCGTTCAAGCACATGGCAGAAACAAGGTGTGAACAGATGAGCTGCTGCTATTTTCTCCGTTCGGCATGCTTCGTTGTAGCTCTCTTGCCGGTCGCCGGCTTAGCGGCTTGCTTTGCGCGACTAGCTCTGGGGAGAGAAGGAGATAGCGCCGGAAACCTCGCCTTTTGCCTTCTTCGGCGCTGGAACCTGGTTGCTGCGCCTTCTCTTTGTCCATGTGCACACACACGATTCCTCAGCGAAAACCATGCAGAAACCTTTCCACGAGCACCCAGGGATGTGCACCCAGCACCACGTGCACGCACACGCAGCTAGAGAAAAGCACCTACCTTTTCACACACTGATGCCTAAGCAAACGCGTGGCCACACACACGCACACATCCGCAAGCGCGCCTACTCCCATCTATTGAGGGAAAGACGGACGAGCAACGTCCTGACAGGCTTGAGGGGAAAAACGTCCGTTGACGGTTGGCGTACTGCACGCCCGCCTACGGGGCTGCAGGGGAATCCACATTTGGAAGGTACCTGAAGATGTGTGCCTGTTCTTGGAGCTCCGCTAGTAGGGTAGCAAAGACACTCGTAGGCAGTACTGAATGCTGCTCCGTGCTACTTCTCCTCCGCTGGCAAATGCTTCACAGTCGCCCGAGGAAAGACGTTTAACAATCGATCTCCAAGAGGAACGAAACACATGATGCCATAAGGCGAAAGAATAGCAGGGCATCTCTTCACAGGCTTGTCCCTGATCTATAGCTGAGGGCAAACACTTGTGTGCTTGTGGGAGAGCCTGTGTCTTTCCTGGAAGCGTTTGGGAGTTTTGCTCAGACGCGTGTTTCCTCAAGTTCAAGAATCAAGATCTAGGATACCTGCAGACAGGTGCCTGTTTGTGTGGAGACAGTCTGTTTGAAACTGTGTTCCTCAGCGCCCGCTCTTTCTCCCCGTCGCTCCACACGCCTGGGAGTCCCTTTCTTTCTCTCCACAAGCACGTGTGTTGACTTCGTCGCACATGTGCATCTGCACAAGCGTTGAGCTCAGCAGAGCGTGTCTCTTGACACTTGATGTGCGTTGGCTGTGTCTGCCTGCTCCAGTGAAGAGAGAAACGGGAAATCATCTTGGTAGAGGCAACAAAGCAAAAGCGAGGCAGGATTGACATCTGCTCAACAGAGACGGATTCCCTGCGCTGACACAGTTCACAGTTACACGAGAAGCAATCTGAGCGGTCCGTCGACCGGAGACGTGTTTCCCAAGAGGTCGTTTAGCGAGTGAACAGCAGTGTGCGCGACTTTCAGGAGTGTGCCTGGAAAGTGCCAGAATCACCAGGAGCATCTGTGCAAAAGCTGCTGCCTCTGTGACCGCATTGAGGCACGTTCGCGTGTCTGCGAGTATATAGACGGCTCTTTCGCGTTCACTCCGAGGGAAACGGTCCGCTATTGCTTCTGTGCGCACAGACGCGATTCCCTTGTCTCTTGCGAACACAGGGAACTCTGTGCATCCAAATCTACAGGCTAAGGACGCGTCTGCATATGTTTTGGTGAACAATCGAGTGTGCGTGTTCTGACAGCTGCCTCTATGCAGACGTCTCCACAGAGCCACTTCTGAATGCCCCGCAGCCCAGGACTGAATGGATACACTAACAAGTGCACCGGTGTGAGCAACCACATATGCAGAAGGACGTCTTTCATCTCACAGAAGCGCGAACGTCTTGGCGTTCAAGCACATGGCAGAAACAAGGTGTGAACAGATGAGCTGCTGCTATTTTCTCCGTTCGGCATGCTTCGTTGTAGCTCTCTTGCCGGTCGCCGGCTTAGCGGCTTGCTTTGCGCGACTAGCTCTGGGGAGAGAAGGAGATAGCGCCGGAAACCTCGCCTTTTGCCTTCTTCGGCGCTGGAACCTGGTTGCTGCGCCTTCTCTTTGTCCATGTGCACACACACGATTCCTCAGCGAAAACCATGCAGAAACCTTTCCACGAGCACCCAGGGATGTGCACCCAGCACCACGTGCACGCACACGCAGCTAGAGAAAAGCACCTACCTTTTCACACACTGATGCCTAAGCAAACGCGTGGCCACACACACGCACACATCCGCAAGCGCGCCTACTCCCATCTATTGAGGGAAAGACGGACGAGCAACGTCCTGACAGGCTTGAGGGGAAAAACGTCCGTTGACGGTTGGCGTACTGCACGCCCGCCTACGGGGCTGCAGGGGAATCCACATTTGGAAGGTACCTGAAGATGTGTGCCTGTTCTTGGAGCTCCGCTAGTAGGGTAGCAAAGACACTCGTAGGCAGTACTGAATGCTGCTCCGTGCTACTTCTCCTCCGCTGGCAAATGCTTCAGTGTCGCCCGAGGAAAGACGTTTAACAATCGATCTCCAAGAGGAACGAAACACATGATGCCATAAGGCGAAAGAATAGCAGGGCATCTCTTCACAGGCTTGTCCCTGATCTATAGCTGAGGGCAAACACTTGTGTGCTTGTGGGAGAGCCTGTGTCTTTCCTGGAAGCGTTTGGGAGTTTTGCTCAGACGCGTGTTTCCTCAAGTTCAAGAATCAAGATCTAGGATACCTGCAGACAGGTGCCTGTTTGTGTGGAGACAGTCTGTTTGAAACTGTGTTCCTCAGCGCCCGCTCTTTCTCCCCGTCGCTCCACACGCCTGGGAGTCCCTTTCTTTCTCTCCACAAGCACGTGTGTTGACTTCGTCGCACATGTGCATCTGCACAAGCGTTGAGCTCAGCAGAGCGTGTCTCTTGACACTTGATGTGCGTTGGCTGTGTCTGCGTGCTCCAGTGAAGAGAGAAACGGGAAATCATCTTGGTAGAGGCAACAAAGCAAAAGCGAGGCAGGATTGACATCTGCTCAACAGAGACGGATTCCCTGCGCTGACACAGTTCACAGTTACACGAGAAGCAATCTGAGCGGTCCGTCGACCGGAGACGTGTTTCCCAAGAGGTCGTTTAGCGAGTGAACAGCAGTGTGCGCGACTTTCAGGAGTGTGCCTGGAAAGTGCCAGAATCACCAGGAGCATCTGTGCAAAAGCTGCTGCCTCTGTGACCGCATTGAGGCACGTTCGCGTGTCTGCGAGTATATAGACGGCTCTTTCGCGTTCACTCCGAGGGAAACGGTCCGCTATTGCTTCTGTGCGCACAGACGCGATTCCCTTGTCTCTTGCGAACACAGGGAACTCTGTGCATCCAAATCTACAGGCTAAGGACGCGTCTGCATATGTTTTGGTGAACAATCGAGTGTGCGTGTTCTGACAGCTGCCTCTATGCAGACGTCTCCACAGAGCCACTTCTGAATGCCCCGCAGCCCAGGACTGAATGGATACACTAACAAGTGCACCGGTGTGAGCAACCACATATGCAGAAGGACGTCTTTCATCTCACAGAAGCGCGAACGTCTTGGCGTTCAAGCACATGGCAGAAACAAGGTGTGAACAGATGAGCTGCTGCTATTTTCTCCGTTCGGCATGCTTCGTTGTAGCTCTCTTGCCGGTCGCCGGCTTAGCGGCTTGCTTTGCGCGACTAGCTCTGGGGAGAGAAGGAGATAGCGCCGGAAACCTCGCCTTTTGCCTTCTTCGGCGCTGGAACCTGGTTGCTGCGCCTTCTCTTTGTCCATGTGCACACACACGATTCCTCAGCGAAAACCATGCAGAAACCTTTCCACAAGCACCCAGGGATGTGCACCCAGCACCACGTGCACGCACACGCAGCTAGAGAAAAGCACCTACCTTTTCACACACTGATGCCTAAGCAAACGCGTGGCCACACACACGCACACATCCGCAAGCGCGCCTACTCCCATCTATTGAGGGAAAGACGGACGAGCTCTTTGGTTGCTCTTCACAGGCTTGTCACTGATCTATAGCTGAGGGCAAACACTTGTGTGCTTGTGGGAGAGCCTGTGTCTTTCCTGGAAGCGTTTGGGAGTTTTGCTCAGACGCGTGTTTCCTCAAGTTCAAGAATCAAGATCTAGGATACCTGCAGACAGGTGCCTGTTTGTGTGGAGACAGTCTGTTTGAAACTGTGTTCCTCAGCGCCCGCTCTTTCTCCCCGTCGCTCCACACGCCTGGGAGTCCCTTTCTTTCTCTCCACAAGCACGTGTGTTGACTTCGTCGCACATGTGCATCTGCACAAGCGTTGAGCTCAGCAGAGCGTGTCTCTTGACACTTGATGTGCGTTGGCTGTGTCTGCCTGCTCCAGTGAAGAGAGAAACGGGAAATCATCTTGGTAGAGGCAACAAAGCAAAAGCGAGGCAGGATTGACATCTGCTCAACAGAGACGGATTCCCTGCGCTGACACAGTTCACAGTTACACGAGAAGCAATCTGAGCGGTCCGTCGACCGGAGACGTGTTTCCCAAGAGGTCGTTTAGCGAGTGAACAGCAGTGTGCGCGACTTTCAGGAGTGTGCCTGGAAAGTGCCAGAATCACCAGGAGCATCTGTGCAAAAGCTGCTGCCTCTGTGACCGCATTGAGGCACGTTCGCGTGTCTGCGAGTATATAGACGGCTCTTTCGCGTTCACTCCGAGGGAAACGGTCCGCTATTGCTTCTGTGCGCACAGACGCGATTCCCTTGTCTCTTGCGAACACAGGGAACTCTGTGCATCCAAATCTACAGGCTAAGGACGCGTCTGCATATGTTTTGGTGAACAATCGAGTGTGCGTGTTCTGACAGCTGCCTCTATGCAGACGTCTCCACAGAGCCACTTCTGAATGCCCCGCAGCCCAGGACTGAATGGATACACTAACAAGTGCACCGGTGTGAGCAACCACATATGCAGAAGGACGTCTTTCATCTCACAGAAGCGCGAACGTCTTGGCGTTCAAGCACATGGCAGAAACAAGGTGTGAACAGATGAGCTGCTGCTATTTTCTCCGTTCGGCATGCTTCGTTGTAGCTCTCTTGCCGGTCGCCGGCTTAGCGGCTTGCTTTGCGCGACTAGCTCTGGGGAGAGAAGGAGATAGCGCCGGAAACCTCGCCTTTTGCCTTCTTCGGCGCTGGAACCTGGTTGCTGCGCCTTCTCTTTGTCCATGTGCACACACACGATTCCTCAGCGAAAACCATGCAGAAACCTTTCCACGAGCACCCAGGGATGTGCACCCAGCACCACGTGCACGCACACGCAGCTAGAGAAAAGCACCTACCTTTTCACACACTGATGCCTAAGCAAACGCGTGGCCACACACACGCACACATCTGCAAGCGCGCCTACTCCCATCTATTGAGGGAAAGACGGACGAGCAACGTCCTGACAGGCTTGAGGGGAAAAACGTCCGTTGACGGTTGGCGTACTGCACGCCCGCCTACGGGGCTGCAGGGGAATCCACATTTGGAAGGTACCTTAAGATGTGTGCCTGTTCTTGGAGCTCCGCTAGTAGGGTAGCAAAGACACTCGTAGGCAGTACTGAATGCTGCTCCGTGCTACTTCTCCTCCGCTGGCAAATGCTTCAGTGTCGCCCGAGGAAAGACGTTTAACAATCGATCTCCAAGAGGAACGAAACACATGATGCCATAAGGCGAAAGAATAGCAGGGCATCTCTTCACAGGCTTGTCCCTGATCTATAGCTGAGGGCAAACACTTGTGTGCTTGTGGGAGAGCCTGTGTCTTTCCTGGAAGCGTTTGGGAGTTTTGCTCAGACGCGTGTTTCCTCAAGTTCAAGAATCAAGATCTAGGATACCTGCAGACAGGTGCCTGTTTGTGTGGAGACAGTCTGTTTGAAACTGTGTTCCTCAGCGCCCGCTCTTTCTCCCCGTCGCTCCACACGCCTGGGAGTCCCTTTCTTTCTCTCCACAAGCACGTGTGTTGACTTCGTCGCACATGTGCATCTGCACAAGCGTTGAGCTCAGCAGAGCGTGTCTCTTGACACTTGATGTGCGTTGGCTGTGTCTGCCTGCTCCAGTGAAGAGAGAAACGGGAAATCATCTTGGTAGAGGCAACAAAGCAAAAGCGAGGCAGGATTGACATCTGCTCAACAGAGACGGATTCCCTGCGCTGACACAGTTCACAGTTACACGAGAAGCAATCTGAGCGGTCCGTCGACCGGAGACGTGTTTCCCAAGAGGTCGTTTAGCGAGTGAACAGCAGTGTGCGCGACTTTCAGGAGTGTGCCTGGAAAGTGCCAGAATCACCAGGAGCATCTGTGCAAAAGCTGCTGCCTCTGTGACCGCATTGAGGCACGTTCCCGTGTCTGCGAGTATATAGACGGCTCTTTCGCGTTCACTCCGAGGGAAACGGTCCGCTATTGCTTCTGTGCGTACAGACGCGATTCCCTTGTCTCTTGCGAACACAGGGAACTCTGTGCATCCAAATCTACAGGGTAAGGACGCGTCTGCATATGTTTTGGTGAACAATCGAGTGTGCGTGTTCTGACAGCTGCCTCTATGCAGACGTCTCCACAGAGCCACTTCTGAATGCCCCGCAGCCCAGGACTGAATGGATACACTAACAAGTGCACCGGTGTGAGCAACCACATATGCAGAAGGACGTCTTTCATCTCACAGAAGCGCGAACGTCTTGGCGTTCAAGCACATGGCAGAAACAAGGTGTGAACAGATGAGCTGCTGCTATTTTCTCCGTTCGGCATGCTTCGTTGTAGCTCTCTTGCCGGTCGCCGGCTTAGCGGCTTGCTTTGCGCGACTAGCTCTGGGGAGAGAAGGAGATAGCGCCGGAAACCTCGCCTTTTGCCTTCTTCGGCGCTGGAACCTGGTTGCTGCGCCTTCTCTTTGTCCATGTGCACACACACGATTCCTCAGCGAAAACCATGCAGAAACCTTTCCACGAGCACCCAGGGATGTGCACCCAGCACCACGTGCACGCACACGCAGCTAGAGAAAAGCACCTACCTTTTCACACACTGATGCCGAAGCAAACGCGTGGCCACACACACGCACACATCCGCAAGCGCGCCTACTCCCATCTATTGAGGGAAAGACGGACGAGCAACGTCCTGACAGGCTTGAGGGGAAAAACGTCCGTTGACGGTTGGCGTACTGCACGCCCGCCTACGGGGCTGCAGGGGAATCCACATTTGGAAGGTACCTGAAGATGTGTGCCTGTTCTTGGAGCTCCGCTAGTAGGGTAGCAAAGACACTCGTAGGCAGTACTGAATGCTGCTCCGTGCTACTTCTCCTCCGCTGGCAAATGCTTCACAGTCGCCCTAGGAAAGACGTTTAACAATCGATCTCCAAGAGGAACGAAACACATGATGCCATAAGGCGAAAGAATAGCAGGGCATCTCTTCACAGGCTTGTCCCTGATCTATAGCTGAGGGCAAACACTTGTGTGCTTGTGGGAGAGCCTGTGTCTTTCCTGGAAGCGTTTGGGAGTTTTGCTCAGACGCGTGTTTCCTCAAGTTCAAGAATCAAGATCTAGGATACCTGCAGACAGGTGCCTGTTTGTGTGGAGACAGTCTGTTTGAAACTGTGTTCCTCAGCGCCCGCTCTTTCTCCCCGTCGCTCCACACGCCTGGGAGTCCCTTTCTTTCTCTCCACAAGCACGTGTGTTGACTTCGTCGCACATGTGCATCTGCACAAGCGTTGAGCTCAGCAGAGCGTGTCTCTTGACACTTGATGTGCGTTGGCTGTGTCTGCCTGCTCCAGTGAAGAGAGAAACGGGAAATCATCTTGGTAGAGGCAACAAAGCAAAAGCGAGGCAGGATTGACATCTGCTCAACAGAGACGGATTCCCTGCGCTGACACAGTTCACAGTTACACGAGAAGCAATCTGAGCGGTCCGTCGACCGGAGACGTGTTTCCCAAGAGGTCGTTTAGCGAGTGAACAGCAGTGTGCGCGACTTTCAGGAGTGTGCCTGGAAAGTGCCAGAATCACCAGGAGCATCTGTGCAAAAGCTGCTGCCTCTGTGACCGCATTGAGGCACGTTCGCGTGTCTGCGAGTATATAGACGGCTCTTTCGCGTTCACTCCAAGGGAAACGGTCCGCTATTGCTTCTGTGCGCACAGACGCGATTCCCTTGTCTCTTGCGAACACAGGGAACTCTGTGCATCCAAATCTACAGGCTAAGGACGCGTCTGCATATGTTTTGGTGAACAATCGAGTGTGCGTGTTCTGACAGCTGCCTCTATGCAGACGTCTCCACAGAGCCACTTCTGAATGCCCCGCAGCCCAGGACTGAATGGATACACTAACAAGTGCACCGGTGTGAGCAACCACATATGCAGAAGGACGTCTTTCATCTCACAGAAGCGCGAACGTCTTGGCGTTCAAGCACATGGCAGAAACAAGGTGTGAACAGATGAGCTGCTGCTATTTTCTCCGTTCGGCATGCTTCGTTGTAGCTCTCTTGCCGGTCGCCGGCTTAGCGGCTTGCTTTGCGCGACTAGCTCTGGGGAGAGAAGGAGATAGCGCCGGAAACCTCGCCTTTTGCCTTCTTCGGCGCTGGAACCTGGTTGCTGCGCCTTCTCTTTGTCCATGTGCACACACACGATTCCTCAGCGAAAACCATGCAGAAACCTTTCCACGAGCACCCAGGGATGTGCACCCAGCACCACGTGCACGCACACGCAGCTAGAGAAAAGCACCTACCTTTTCACACACTGATGCCTAAGCAAACGCGTGGCCACACACACGCACACATCCGCAAGCGCGCCTACTCCCATCTATTGAGGGAAAGACGGACGAGCTCTTTGGTTGCTCTTCACAGGCTTGTCCCTGATCTATAGCTGAGGGCAAACACTTGTGTGCTTGTGGGAGAGCCTGTGTCTTTCCTGGAAGCGTTTGGGAGTTTTGCTCAGACGCGTGTTTCCTCAAGTTCAAGAATCAAGATCTAGGATACCTGCAGACAGGTGCCTGTTTGTGTGGAGACAGTCTGTTTGAAACTGTGTTCCTCAGCGCCCGCTCTTTCTCCCCGTCGCTCCACACGCCTGGGAGTCCCTTTCTTTCTCTCCACAAGCACGTGTGTTGACTTCGTCGCACATGTGCATCTGCACAAGCGTTGAGCTCAGCAGAGCGTGTCTCTTGACACTTGATGTGCGTTGGCTGTGTCTGCCTGCTCCAGTGAAGAGAGAAACGGGAAATCATCTTGGTAGAGGCAACAAAGCAAAAGCGAGGCAGGATTGACATCTGCTCAACAGAGACGGATTCCCTGCGCTGACACAGTTCACAGTTACACGAGAAGCAATCTGAGCGGTCCGTCGACCGGAGACGTGTTTCCCAAGAGGTCGTTTAGCGAGTGAACAGCAGTGTGCGCGACTTTCAGGAGTGTGCCTGGAAAGTGCCAGAATCACCAGGAGCATCTGTGCAAAAGCTGCTGCCTCTGTGACCGCATTGAGGCACGTTCGCGTGTCTGCGAGTATATAGACGGCTCTTTCGCGTTCACTCCGAGGGAAACGGTCCGCTATTGCTTCTGTGCGCACAGACGCGATTCCCTTGTCTCTTGCGAACACAGGGAACTCTGTGCATCCAAATCTACAGGCTAAGGACGCGTCTGCATATGTTTTGGTGAACAATCGAGTGTGCGTGTTCTGACAGCTGCCTCTATGCAGACGTCTCCACAGAGCCACTTCTGAATGCCCCGCAGCCCAGGACTGAATGGATACACTAACAAGTGCACCGGTGTGAGCAACCACATATGCAGAAGGACGTCTTTCATCTCACAGAAGCGCGAACGTCTTGGCGTTCAAGCACATGGCAGAAACAAGGTGTGAACAGATGAGCTGCTGCTATTTTCTCCGTTCGGCATGCTTCGTTGTAGCTCTCTTGCCGGTCGCCGGCTTAGCGGCTTGCTTTGCGCGACTAGCTCTGGGGAGAGAAGGAGATAGCGCCGGAAACCTCGCCTTTTGCCTTCTTCGGCGCTGGAACCTGGTTGCTGCGCCTTCTCTTTGTCCATGTGCACACACACGATTCCTCAGCGAAAACCATGCAGAAACCTTTCCACGAGCACCCAGGGATGTGCACCCAGCACCACGTGCACGCACACGCAGCTAGAGAAAAGCACCTACCTTTTCACACACTGATGCCTAAGCAAACGCGTGGCCACACACACGCACACATCCGCAAGCGCGCCTACTCCCATCTATTGAGAGAAAGACGGACGAGCTCTTTGGTTGCTCTTCACAGGCTTGTCCCTGATCTATAGCTGAGGGCAAACACTTGTGTGCTTGTGGGAGAGCCTGTGTCTTTCCTGGAAGCGTTTGGGAGTTTTGCTCAGACGCGTGTTTCCTCAAGTTCAAGAATCAAGATCTAGGATACCTGCAGACAGGTGCCTGTTTGTGTGGAGACAGTCTGTTTGAAACTGTGTTCCTCAGCGCCCGCTCTTTCTCCCCGTCGCTCCACACGCCTGGGAGTCCCTTTCTTTCTCTCCACAAGCACGTGTGTTGACTTCGTCGCACATGTGCATCTGCACAAGCGTTGAGCTCAGCAGAGCGTGTCTCTTGACACTTGATGTGCGTTGGCTGTGTCTGCCTGCTCCAGTGAAGAGAGAAACGTGAAATCATCTTGGTAGAGGCAACAAAGCAAAAGCGAGGCAGGATTGACATCTGCTCAACAGAGACGGATTCCCTGCGCTGACACAGTTCACAGTTACACGAGAAGCAATCTGAGCGGTCCGTCGACCGGAGACGTGTTTCCCAAGAGGTCGTTTAGCGAGTGAACAGCAGTGTGCGCGACTTTCAGGAGTGTGCCTGGAAAGTGCCAGAATCACCAGGAGCATCTGTGCAAAAGCTGCTGCCTCTGTGACCGCATTGAGGCACGTTCGCGTGTCTGCGAGTATATAGACGGCTCTTTCGCGTTCACTCCGAGGGAAACGGTCCGCTATTGCTTCTGTGCGCACAGACGCGATTCCCTTGTCTCTTGCGAACACAGGGAACTCTGTGCATCCAAATCTACAGGCTAAGGACGCGTCTGCATATGTTTTGGTGAACAATCGAGTGTGCGTGTTCTGACAGCTGCCTCTATGCAGACGTCTCCACAGAGCCACTTCTGAATGCCCCGCAGCCCAGGACTGAATGGATACACTAACAAGTGCACCGGTGTGAGCAACCACATATGCAGAAGGACGTCTTTCATCTCACAGAAGCGCGAACGTCTTGGCGTTCAAGCACATGGCAGAAACAAGGTGTGAACAGATGAGCTGCTGCTATTTTCTCCGTTCGGCATGCTTCGTTGTAGCTCTCTTGCCGGTCGCCGGCTTAGCGGCTTGCTTTGCGCGACTAGCTCTGGGGAGAGAAGGAGATAGCGCCGGAAACCTCGCCTTTTGCCTTCTTCGGCGCTGGAACCTGGTTGCTGCGCCTTCTCTTTGTCCATGTGCACACACACGATTCCTCAGCGAAAACCATGCAGAAACCTTTCCACGAGCACCCAGGGATGTGCACCCAGCACCACGTGCACGCACACGCAGCTAGAGAAAAGCACCTACCTTTTCACACACTGATGCCTAAGCAAACGCGTGGCCACACACACGCACACATCCGCAAGCGCGCCTACTCCCATCTATTGAGGGAAAGACGGACGAGCTCTTTGGTTGCTCTTCACAGGCTTGTCCCTGATCTATAGCTGAGGGCAAACACTTGTGTGCTTGTGGGAGAGCCTGTGTCTTTCCTGGAAGCGTTTGGGAGTTTTGCTCAGACGCGTGTTTCCTCAAGTTCAAGAATCAAGATCTAGGATACCTGCAGACAGGTGCCTGTTTGTGTGGAGACAGTCTGTTTGAAACTGTGTTCCTCAGCGCCCGCTCTTTCTCCCCGTCGCTCCACACGCCTGGGAGTCCCTTTCTTTCTCTCCACAAGCACGTGTGTTGACTTCGTCGCACATGTGCATCTGCACAAGCGTTGAGCTCAGCAGAGCGTGTCTCTTGACACTTGATGTGCGTTGGCTGTGTCTGCCTGCTCCAGTGAAGAGAGAAACGGGAAATCATCTTGGTAGAGGCAACAAAGCAAAAGCGAGGCAGGATTGACATCTGCTCAACAGAGACGGATTCCCTGCGCTGACACAGTTCACAGTTACACGAGAAGCAATCTGAGCGGTCCGTCGACCGGAGACGTGTTTCCCAAGAGGTCGTTTAGCGAGTGAACAGCAGTGTGCGCGACTTTCAGGAGTGTGCCTGGAAAGTGCCAGAATCACCAGGAGCATCTGTGCAAAAGCTGCTGCCTCTGTGACCGCATTGAGGCACGTTCGCGTGTCTGCGAGTATATAGACGGCTCTTTCGCGTTCACTCCGAGGGAAACGGTCCGCTATTGCTTCTGTGCGCACAGACGCGATTCCCTTGTCTCTTGCGAACACAGGGAACTCTGTGCATCCAAATCTACAGGCTAAGGACGCGTCTGCATATGTTTTGGTGAACAATCGAGTGTGCGTGTTCTGACAGCTGCCTCTATGCAGACGTCTCCACAGAGCCACTTCTGAATGCCCCGCAGCCCAGGACTGAATGGATACACTAACAAGTGCACCGGTGTGAGCAACCACATATGCAGAAGGACGTCTTTCATCTCACAGAAGCGCGAACGTCTTGGCGTTCAAGCACATGGCAGAAACAAGGTGTGAACAGATGAGCTGCTGCTATTTTCTCCGTTCGGCATGCTTCGTTGTAGCTCTCTTGCCGGTCGCCGGCTTAGCGGCTTGCTTTGCGCGACTAGCTCTGGGGAGAGAAGGAGATAGCGCCGGAAACCTCGCCTTTTGCCTTCTTCGGCGCTGGAACCTGGTTGCTGCGCCTTCTCTTTGTCCATGTGCACACACACGATTCCTCAGCGAAAACCATGCAGAAACCTTTCCACGAGCACCCAGGGATGTGCACCCAGCACCACGTGCACGCACACGCAGCTAGAGAAAAGCACCTACCTTTTCACACACTGATGCCTAAGCAAACGCGTGGCCACACACACGCACACATCCGCAAGCGCGCCTACTCCCATCTATTGAGGGAAAGACGGACGAGCAACGTCCTGACAGGCTTGAGGGGAAAAACGTCCGTTGACGGTTGGCGTACTGCACGCCCGCCTACGGGGCTGCAGGGGAATCCACATTTGGAAGGTACCTGAAGATGTGTGCCTGTTCTTGGAGCTCCGCTAGTAGAGTAGCAAAGACACTCGTAGGCAGTACTGAATGCTGCTCCGTGCTACTTCTCCTCCGCTGGCAAATGCTTCAGTGTCGCCCGAGGAAAGACGTTTAACAATCGATCTCCAAGAGGAACGAAACACATGATGCCATAAGGCGAAAGAATAGCAGGGCATCTCTTCACAGGCTTGTCCCTGATCTATAGCTGAGGGCAAACACTTGTGTGCTTGTGGGAGAGCCTGTGTCTTTCCTGGAAGCGTTTGGGAGTTTTGCTCAGACGCGTGTTTCCTCAAGTTCAAGAATCAAGATCTAGGATACCTGCAGACAGGTGCCTGTTTGTGTGGAGACAGTCTGTTTGAAACTGTGTTCCTCAGCGCCCGCTCTTTCTCCCCGTCGCTCCACACGCCTGGGAGTCCCTTTCTTTCTCTCCACAAGCACGTGTGTTGACTTCGTCGCACATGTGCATCTGCACAAGCGTTGAGCTCAGCAGAGCGTGTCTCTTGACACTTGATGTGCGTTGGCTGTGTCTGCCTGCTCCAGTGAAGAGAGAAACGGGAAATCATCTTGGTAGAGGCAACAAAGCAAAAGCGAGGCAGGATTGACATCTGCTCAACAGAGACGGATTCCCTGCGCTGACACAGTTCACAGTTACACGAGAAGCAATCTGAGCGGTCCGTCGACCGGAGACGTGTTTCCCAAGAGGTCGTTTAGCGAGTGAACAGCAGTGTGCGCGACTTTCAGGAGTGTGCCTGGAAAGTGCCAGAATCACCAGGAGCATCTGTGCAAAAGCTGCTGCCTCTGTGACCGCATTGAGGCACGTTCGCGTGTCTGCGAGTATATAGACGGCTCTTTCGCGTTCACTCCGAGGGAAACGGTCCGCTATTGCTTCTGTGCGCACAGACGCGATTCCCTTGTCTCTTGCGAACACAGGGAACTCTGTGCATCCAAATCTACAGGCTAAGGACGCGTCTGCATATGTTTTGGTGAACAATCGAGTGTGCGTGTTCTGACAGCTGCCTCTATGCAGACGTCTCCACAGAGCCATTTCTGAATGCCCCGCAGCCCAGGACTGAATGGATACACTAACAAGTGCACCGGTGTGAGCAACCACATATGCAGAAGGACGTCTTTCATCTCACAGAAGCGCGAACGTCTTGGCGTTCAAGCACATGGCAGAAACAAGGTGTGAACAGATGAGCTGCTGCTATTTTCTCCGTTCGGCATGCTTCGTTGTAGCTCTCTTGCCGGTCGCCGGCTTAGCGGCTTGCTTTGCGCGACTAGCTCTGGGGAGAGAAGGAGATAGCGCCGGAAACCTCGCCTTTTGCCTTCTTCGGCGCTGGAACCTGGTTGCTGCGCCTTCTCTTTGTCCATGTGCACACACACGATTCCTCAGCGAAAACCATGCAGAAACCTTTCCACGAGCACCCAGGGATGTGCACCCAGCACCACGTGCACGCACACGCAGCTAGAGAAAAGCACCTACCTTTTCACACACTGATGCCTAAGCAAACGCGTGGCCACACACACGCACACATCCGCAAGCGCGCCTACTCCCATCTATTGAGGGAAAGACGGACGAGCTCTTTGGTTGCTCTTCACAGGCTTGTCCCTGATCTATAGCTGAGGGCAAACACTTGTGTGCTTGTGGGAGAGCCTGTGTCTTTCCTGGAAGCGTTTGGGAGTTTTGCTCAGACGCGTGTTTCCTCAAGTTCAAGAATCAAGATCTAGGATACCTGCAGACAGGTGCCTGTTTGTGTGGAGACAGTCTGTTTGAAACTGTGTTCCTCAGCGCCCGCTCTTTCTCCCCGTCGCTCCACACGCCTGGGAGTCCCTTTCTTTCTCTCCACAAGCACGTGTGTTGACTTCGTCGCACATGTGCATCTGCACAAGCGTTGAGCTCAGCAGAGCGTGTCTCTTGACACTTGATGTGCGTTGGCTGTGTCTGCCTGCTCCAGTGAAGAGAGAAACGGGAAATCATCTTGGTAGAGGCAACAAAGCAAAAGCGAGGCAGGATTGACATCTGCTCAACAGAGACGGATTCCCTGCGCTGACACAGTTCACAGTTACACGAGAAGCAATCTGAGCGGTCCGTCGACCGGAGACGTGTTTCCCAAGAGGTCGTTTAGCGAGTGAACAGCAGTGTGCGCGACTTTCAGGAGTGTGCCTGGAAAGTGCCAGAATCACCAGGAGCATCTGTGCAAAAGCTGCTGCCTCTGTGACCGCATTGAGGCACGTTCGCGTGTCTGCGAGTATATAGACGGCTCTTTCGCGTTCACTCCGAGGGAAACGGTCCGCTATTGCTTCTGTGCGCACAGACGCGATTCCCTTGTCTCTTGCGAACACAGGGAACTCTGTGCATCCAAATCTACAGGCTAAGGACGCGTCTGCATATGTTTTGGTGAACAATCGAGTGTGCGTGTTCTGACAGCTGCCTCTATGCAGACGTCTCCACAGAGCCACTTCTGAATGCCCCGCAGCCCAGGACTGAATGGATACACTAACAAGTGCACCGGTGTGAGCAACCACATATGCAGAAGGACGTCTTTCATCTCACAGAAGCGCGAACGTCTTGGCGTTCAAGCACATGGCAGAAACAAGGTGTGAACAGATGAGCTGCTGCTATTTTCTCCGTTCGGCATGCTTCGTTGTAGCTCTCTTGCCGGTCGCCGGCTTAGCGGCTTGCTTTGCGCGACTAGCTCTGGGGAGAGAAGGAGATAGCGCCGGAAACCTCGCCTTTTGCCTTCTTCGGCGCTGGAACCTGGTTGCTGCGCCTTCTCTTTGTCCATGTGCACACACACGATTCCTCAGCGAAAACCATGCAGAAACCTTTCCACGAGCACCCAGGGATGTGCACCCAGCACCACGTGCACGCACACGCAGCTAGAGAAAAGCACCTACCTTTTCACACACTGATGCCTAAGCAAACGCGTGGCCACACACACGCACACATCCGCAAGCGCGCCTACTCCCATCTATTGAGGGAAAGACGGACGAGCTCTTTGGTTGCTCTTCACAGGCTTGTCCCTGATCTATAGCTGAGGGCAAACACTTGTGTGCTTGTGGGAGAGCCTGTGTCTTTCCTGGAAGCGTTTGGGAGTTTTGCTCAGACGCGTGTTTCCTCAAGTTCAAGAATCAAGATCTAGGATACCTGCAGACAGGTGCCTGTTTGTGTGGAGACAGTCTGTTTGAAACTGTGTTCCTCAGCGCCCGCTCTTTCTCCCCGTCGCTCCACACGCCTGGGAGTCCCTTTCTTTCTCTCCACAAGCACGTGTGTTGACTTCGTCGCACATGTGCATCTGCACAAGCGTTGAGCTCAGCAGAGCGTGTCTCTTGACACTTGATGTGCGTTGGCTGTGTCTGCCTGCTCCAGTGAAGAGAGAAACGGGAAATCATCTTGGTAGAGGCAACAAAGCAAAAGCGAGGCAGGATTGACATCTGCTCAACAGAGACGGATTCCCTGCGCTGACACAGTTCACAGTTACACGAGAAGCAATCTGAGCGGTCCGTCGACCGGAGACGTGTTTCCCAAGAGGTCGTTTAGCGAGTGAACAGCAGTGTGCGCGACTTTCAGGAGTGTGCCTGGAAAGTGCCAGAATCACCAGGAGCATCTGTGCAAAAGCTGCTGCCTCTGTGACCGCATTGAGGCACGTTCGCGTGTCTGCGAGTATATAGACGGCTCTTTCGCGTTCACTCCGAGGGAAACGGTCCGCTATTGCTTCTGTGCGCACAGACGCGATTCCCTTGTCTCTTGCGAACACAGGGAACTCTGTGCATCCAAATCTACAGGCTAAGGACGCGTCTGCATATGTTTTGGTGAACAATCGAGTGTGCGTGTTCTGACAGCTGCCTCTATGCAGACGTCTCCACAGAGCCACTTCTGAATGCCCCGCAGCCCAGGACTGAATGGATACACTAACAAGTGCACCGGTGTGAGCAACCACATATGCAGAAGGACGTCTTTCATCTCACAGAAGCGCGAACGTCTTGGCGTTCAAGCACATGGCAGAAACAAGGTGTGAACAGATGAGCTGCTGCTATTTTCTCCGTTCGGCATGCTTCGTTGTAGCTCTCTTGCCGGTCGCCGGCTTAGCGGCTTGCTTTGCGCGACTAGCTCTGGGGAGAGAAGGAGATAGCGCCGGAAACCTCGCCTTTTGCCTTCTTCGGCGCTGGAACCTGGTTGCTGCGCCTTCTCTTTGTCCATGTGCACACACACGATTCCTCAGCGAAAACCATGCAGAAACCTTTCCACGAGCACCCAGGGATGTGCACCCAGCACCACGTGCACGCACACGCAGCTAGAGAAAAGCACCTACCTTTTCACACACTGATGCCTAAGCAAACGCGTGGCCACACACACGCACACATCCGCAAGCGCGCCTACTCCCATCTATTGAGGGAAAGACGGACGAGCAACGTCCTGACAGGCTTGAGGGGAAAAACGTCCGTTGACGGTTGGCGTACTGCACGCCCGCCTACGGGGCTGCAGGGGAATCCACATTTGGAAGGTACCTGAAGATGTGTGCCTGTTCTTGGAGCTCCGCTAGTAGAGTAGCAAAGACACTCGTAGGCAGTACTGAATGCTACTCCGTGCTACTTCTCCTCCGCTGGCAAATGCTTCAGTGTCGCCCGAGGAAAGACGTTTAACAATCGATCTCCAAGAGGAACGAAACACATGATGCCATAAGGCGAAAGAATAGCAGGGCATCTCTTCACAGGCTTGTCCCTGATCTATAGCTGAGGGCAAACACTTGTGTGCTTGTGGGAGAGCCTGTGTCTTTCCTGGAAGCGTTTGGGAGTTTTGCTCAGACGCGTGTTTCCTCAAGTTCAAGAATCAAGATCTAGGATACCTGCAGACAGGTGCCTGTTTGTGTGGAGACAGTCTGTTTGAAACTGTGTTCCTCAGCGCCCGCTCTTTCTCCCCGTCGCTCCACACGCCTGGGAGTCCCTTTCTTTCTCTCCACAAGCACGTGTGTTGACTTCGTCGCACATGTGCATCTGCACAAGCGTTGAGCTCAGCAGAGCGTGTCTCTTGACACTTGATGTGCGTTGGCTGTGTCTGCCTGCTCCAGTGAAGAGAGAAACGGGAAATCATCTTGGTAGAGGCAACAAAGCAAAAGCGAGGCAGGATTGACATCTGCTCAACAGAGACGGATTCCCTGCGCTGACACAGTTCACAGTTACACGAGAAGCAATCTGAGCGGTCCGTCGACCGGAGACGTGTTTCCCAAGAGGTCGTTTAGCGAGTGAACAGCAGTGTGCGCGACTTTCAGGAGTGTGCCTGGAAAGTGCCAGAATCACCAGGAGCATCTGTGCAAAAGCTGCTGCCTCTGTGACCGCATTGAGGCACGTTCGCGTGTCTGCGAGTATATAGACGGCTCTTTCGCGTTCACTCCGAGGGAAACGGTCCGCTATTGCTTCTGTGCGCACAGACGCGATTCCCTTGTCTCTTGCGAACACAGGGAACTCTGTGCATCCAAATCTACAGGCTAAGGACGCGTCTGCATATGTTTTGGTGAACAATCGAGTGTGCGTGTTCTGACAGCTGCCTCTATGCAGACGTCTCCACAGAGCCATTTCTGAATGCCCCGCAGCCCAGGACTGAATGGATACACTAACAAGTGCACCGGTGTGAGCAACCACATATGCAGAAGGACGTCTTTCATCTCACAGAAGCGCGAACGTCTTGGCGTTCAAGCACATGGCAGAAACAAGGTGTGAACAGATGAGCTGCTGCTATTTTCTCCGTTCGGCATGCTTCGTTGTAGCTCTCTTGCCGGTCGCCGGCTTAGCGGCTTGCTTTGCGCGACTAGCTCTGGGGAGAGAAGGAGATAGCGCCGGAAACCTCGCCTTTTGCCTTCTTCGGCGCTGGAACCTGGTTGCTGCGCCTTCTCTTTGTCCATGTGCACACACACGATTCCTCAGCGAAAACCATGCAGAAACCTTTCCACGAGCACCCAGGGATGTGCACCCAGCACCACGTGCACGCACACGCAGCTAGAGAAAAGCACCTACCTTTTCACACACTGATGCCTAAGCAAACGCGTGGCCACACACACGCACACATCCGCAAGCGCGCCTACTCCCATCTATTGAGGGAAAGACGGACGAGCTCTTTGGTTGCTCTTCACAGGCTTGTCCCTGATCTATAGCTGAGGGCAAACACTTGTGTGCTTGTGGGAGAGCCTGTGTCTTTCCTGGAAGCGTTTGGGAGTTTTGCTCAGACGCGTGTTTCCTCAAGTTCAAGAATCAAGATCTAGGATACCTGCAGACAGGTGCCTGTTTGTGTGGAGACAGTCTGTTTGAAACTGTGTTCCTCAGCGCCCGCTCTTTCTCCCCGTCGCTCCACACGCCTGGGAGTCCCTTTCTTTCTCTCCACAAGCACGTGTGTTGACTTCGTCGCACATGTGCATCTGCACAAGCGTTGAGCTCAGCAGAGCGTGTCTCTTGACACTTGATGTGCGTTGGCTGTGTCTGCCTGCTCCAGTGAAGAGAGAAACGGGAAATCATCTTGGTAGAGGCAACAAAGCAAAAGCGAGGCAGGATTGACATCTGCTCAACAGAGACGGATTCCCTGCGCTGACACAGTTCACAGTTACACGAGAAGCAATCTGAGCGGTCCGTCGACCGGAGACGTGTTTCCCAAGAGGTCGTTTAGCGAGTGAACAGCAGTGTGCGCGACTTTCAGGAGTGTGCCTGGAAAGTGCCAGAATCACCAGGAGCATCTGTGCAAAAGCTGCTGCCTCTGTGACCGCATTGAGGCACGTTCGCGTGTCTGCGAGTATATAGACGGCTCTTTCGCGTTCACTCCGAGGGAAACGGTCCGCTATTGCTTCTGTGCGCACAGACGCGATTCCCTTGTCTCTTGCGAACACAGGGAACTCTGTGCATCCAAATCTACAGGCTAAGGACGCGTCTGCATATGTTTTGGTGAACAATCGAGTGTGCGTGTTCTGACAGCTGCCTCTATGCAGACGTCTCCACAGAGCCACTTCTGAATGCCCCGCAGCCCAGGACTGAATGGATACACTAACAAGTGCACCGGTGTGAGCAACCACATATGCAGAAGGACGTCTTTCATCTCACAGAAGCGCGAACGTCTTGGCGTTCAAGCACATGGCAGAAACAAGGTGTGAACAGATGAGCTGCTGCTATTTTCTCCGTTCGGCATGCTTCGTTGTAGCTCTCTTGCCGGTCGCCGGCTTAGCGGCTTGCTTTGCGCGACTAGCTCTGGGGAGAGAAGGAGATAGCGCCGGAAACCTCGCCTTTTGCCTTCTTCGGCGCTGGAACCTGGTTGCTGCGCCTTCTCTTTGTCCATGTGCACACACACGATTCCTCAGCGAAAACCATGCAGAAACCTTTCCACGAGCACCCAGGGATGTGCACCCAGCACCACGTGCACGCACACGCAGCTAGAGAAAAGCACCTACCTTTTCACACACTGATGCCTAAGCAAACGCGTGGCCACACACACGCACACATCCGCAAGCGCGCCTACTCCCATCTATTGAGGGAAAGACGGACGAGCAACGTCCTGACAGGCTTGAGGGGAAAAACGTCCGTTGACGGTTGGCGTACTGCACGCCCGCCTACGGGGCTGCAGGGGAATCCACATTTGGAAGGTACCTGAAGATGTGCGCCTGATCTTGGAGCTCCGCTAGTAGGGTAGCAAAGACACTCGTAGGCAGTACTGAATGCTGCTCCGTGCTACTTCTCCTCCGCTGGCAAATGCTTCACAGTCGCCCTAGGAAAGACGTTTAACAATCGATCTCCAAGAGGAACGAAACACATGATGCCATAAGGCGAAAGAATAGCAGGGCATCTCTTCACAGGCTTGTCCCTGATCTATAGCTGAGGGCAAACACTTGTGTGCTTGTGGGAGAGCCTGTGTCTTTCCTGGAAGCGTTTGGGAGTTTTGCTCAGACGCGTGTTTCCTCAAGTTCAAGAATCAAGATCTAGGATACCTGCAGACAGGTGCCTGTTTGTGTGGAGACAGTCTGTTTGAAACTGTGTTCCTCAGCGCCCGCTCTTTCTCCCCGTCGCTCCACACGCCTGGGAGTCCCTTTCTTTCTCTCCACAAGCACGTGTGTTGACTTCGTCGCACATGTGCATCTGCACAAGCGTTGAGCTCAGCAGAGCGTGTCTCTTGACACTTGATGTGCGTTGGCTGTGTCTGCCTGCTCCAGTGAAGAGAGAAACGGGAAATCATCTTGGTAGAGGCAACAAAGCAAAAGCGAGGCAGGATTGACATCTGCTCAACAGAGACGGATTCCCTGCGCTGACACAGTTCACAGTTACACGAGAAGCAATCTGAGCGGTCCGTCGACCGGAGACGTGTTTCCCAAGAGGTCGTTTAGCGAGTGAACAGCAGTGTGCGCGACTTTCAGGAGTGTGCCTGGAAAGTGCCAGAATCACCAGGAGCATCTGTGCAAAAGCTGCTGCCTCTGTGACCGCATTGAGGCACGTTCCCGTGTCTGCGAGTATATAGACGGCTCTTTCGCGTTCACTCCGAGGGAAACGGTCCGCTATTGCTTCTGTGCGCACAGACGCGATTCCCTTGTCTCTTGCGAACACAGGGAACTCTGTGCATCCAAATCTACAGGCTAAGGACGCGTCTGCATATGTTTTGGTGAACAATCGAGTGTGCGTGTTCTGACAGCTGCCTCTATGCAGACGTCTCCACAGAGCCACTTCTGAATGCCCCGCAGCCCAGGACTGAATGGATACACTAACAAGTGCACCGGTGTGAGCAACCACATATGCAGAAGGACGTCTTTCATCTCACAGAAGCGCGAACGTCTTGGCGTTCAAGCACATGGCAGAAACAAGGTGTGAACAGATGAGCTGCTGCTATTTTCTCCGTTCGGCATGCTTCGTTGTAGCTCTCTTGCCGGTCGCCGGCTTAGCGGCTTGCTTTGCGCGACTAGCTCTGGGGAGAGAAGGAGATAGCGCCGGAAACCTCGCCTTTTGCCTTCTTCGGCGCTGGAACCTGGTTGCTGCGCCTTCTCTTTGTCCATGTGCACACACACGATTCCTCAGCGAAAACCATGCAGAAACCTTTCCACGAGCACCCAGGGATGTGCACCCAGCACCACGTGCACGCACACGCAGCTAGAGAAAAGCACCTACCTTTTCACACACTGATGCCGAAGCAAACGCGTGGCCACACACACGCACACATCCGCAAGCGCGCCTACTCCCATCTATTGAGGGAAAGACGGACGAGCAACGTCCTGACAGGCTTGAGGGGAAAAACGTCCGTTGACGGTTGGCGTACTGCACGCCCGCCTACGGGGCTGCAGGGGAATCCACATTTGGAAGGTACCTGAAGATGTGTGCCTGTTCTTGGAGCTCCGCTAGTAGGGTAGCAAAGACACTCGTAGGCAGTACTGAATGCTGCTCCGTGCTACTTCTCCTCCGCTGGCAAATGCTTCACAGTCGCCCTAGGAAAGACGTTTAACAATCGATCTCCAAGAGGAACGAAACACATGATGCCATAAGGCGAAAGAATAGCAGGGCATCTCTTCACAGGCTTGTCCCTGATCTATAGCTGAGGGCAAACACTTGTGTGCTTGTGGGAGAGCCTGTGTCTTTCCTGGAAGCGTTTGGGAGTTTTGCTCAGACGCGTGTTTCCTCAAGTTCAAGAATCAAGATCTAGGATACCTGCAGACAGGTGCCTGTTTGTGTGGAGACAGTCTGTTTGAAACTGTGTTCCTCAGCGCCCGCTCTTTCTCCCCGTCGCTCCACACGCCTGGGAGTCCCTTTCTTTCTCTCCACAAGCACGTGTGTTGACTTCGTCGCACATGTGCATCTGCACAAGCGTTGAGCTCAGCAGAGCGTGTCTCTTGACACTTGATGTGCGTTGGCTGTGTCTGCCTGCTCCAGTGAAGAGAGAAACGGGAAATCATCTTGGTAGAGGCAACAAAGCAAAAGCGAGGCAGGATTGACATCTGCTCAACAGAGACGGATTCCCTGCGCTGACACAGTTCACAGTTACACGAGAAGCAATCTGAGCGGTCCGTCGACCGGAGACGTGTTTCCCAAGAGGTCGTTTAGCGAGTGAACAGCAGTGTGCGCGACTTTCAGGAGTGTGCCTGGAAAGTGCCAGAATCACCAGGAGCATCTGTGCAAAAGCTGCTGCCTCTGTGACCGCATTGAGGCACGTTCGCGTGTCTGCGAGTATATAGACGGCTCTTTCGCGTTCACTCCGAGGGAAACGGTCCGCTATTGCTTCTGTGCGCACAGACGCGATTCCCTTGTCTCTTGCGAACACAGGGAACTCTGTGCATCCAAATCTACAGGCTAAGGACGCGTCTGCATATGTTTTGGTGAACAATCGAGTGTGCGTGTTCTGACAGCTGCCTCTATGCAGACGTCTCCACAGAGCCACTTCTGAATGCCCCGCAGCCCAGGACTGAATGGATACACTAACAAGTGCACCGGTGTGAGCAACCACATATGCAGAAGGACGTCTTTCATCTCACAGAAGCGCGAACGTCTTGGCGTTCAAGCACATGGCAGAAACAAGGTGTGAACAGATGAGCTGCTGCTATTTTCTCCGTTCGGCATGCTTCGTTGTAGCTCTCTTGCCGGTCGCCGGCTTAGCGGCTTGCTTTGCGCGACTAGCTCTGGGGAGAGAAGGAGATAGCGCCGGAAACCTCGCCTTTTGCCTTCTTCGGCGCTGGAACCTGGTTGCTGCGCCTTCTCTTTGTCCATGTGCACACACACGATTCCTCAGCGAAAACCATGCAGAAACCTTTCCACGAGCACCCAGGGATGTGCACCCAGCACCACGTGCACGCACACGCAGCTAGAGAAAAGCACCTACCTTTTCACACACTGATGCCTAAGCAAACGCGTGGCCACACACACGCACACATCCGCAAGCGCGCCTACTCCCATCTATTGAGGGAAAGACGGACGAGCAACGTCCTGACAGGCTTGAGGGGAAAAACGTCCGTTGACGGTTGGCGTACTGCACGCCCGCCTACGGGGCTGCAGGGGAATCCACATTTGGAAGGTACCTGAAGATGTGCGCCTGATCTTGGAGCTCCGCTAGTAGGGTAGCAAAGACACTCGTAGGCAGTACTGAATGCTGCTCCGTGCTACTTCTCCTCCGCTGGCAAATGCTTCACAGTCGCCCTAGGAAAGACGTTTAACAATCGATCTCCAAGAGGAACGAAACACATGATGCCATAAGGCGAAAGAATAGCAGGGCATCTCTTCACAGGCTTGTCCCTGATCTATAGCTGAGGGCAAACACTTGTGTGCTTGTGGGAGAGCCTGTGTCTTTCCTGGAAGCGTTTGGGAGTTTTGCTCAGACGCGTGTTTCCTCAAGTTCAAGAATCAAGATCTAGGATACCTGCAGACAGGTGCCTGTTTGTGTGGAGACAGTCTGTTTGAAACTGTGTTCCTCAGCGCCCGCTCTTTCTCCCCGTCGCTCCACACGCCTGGGAGTCCCTTTCTTTCTCTCCACAAGCACGTGTGTTGACTTCGTCGCACATGTGCATCTGCACAAGCGTTGAGCTCAGCAGAGCGTGTCTCTTGACACTTGATGTGCGTTGGCTGTGTCTGCCTGCTCCAGTGAAGAGAGAAACGGGAAATCATCTTGGTAGAGGCAACAAAGCAAAAGCGAGGCAGGATTGACATCTGCTCAACAGAGACGGATTCCCTGCGCTGACACAGTTCACAGTTACACGAGAAGCAATCTGAGCGGTCCGTCGACCGGAGACGTGTTTCCCAAGAGGTCGTTTAGCGAGTGAACAGCAGTGTGCGCGACTTTCAGGAGTGTGCCTGGAAAGTGCCAGAATCACCAGGAGCATCTGTGCAAAAGCTGCTGCCTCTGTGACCGCATTGAGGCACGTTCCCGTGTCTGCGAGTATATAGACGGCTCTTTCGCGTTCACTCCGAGGGAAACGGTCCGCTATTGCTTCTGTGCGTACAGACGCGATTCCCTTGTCTCTTGCGAACACAGGGAACTCTGTGCATCCAAATCTACAGGCTAAGGACGCGTCTGCATATGTTTTGGTGAACAATCGAGTGTGCGTGTTCTGACAGCTGCCTCTATGCAGACGTCTCCACAGAGCCACTTCTGAATGCCCCGCAGCCCAGGACTGAATGGATACACTAACAAGTGCACCGGTGTGAGCAACCACATATGCAGAAGGACGTCTTTCATCTCACAGAAGCGCGAACGTCTTGGCGTTCAAGCACATGGCAGAAACAAGGTGTGAACAGATGAGCTGCTGCTATTTTCTCCGTTCGGCATGCTTCGTTGTAGCTCTCTTGCCGGTCGCCGGCTTAGCGGCTTGCTTTGCGCGACTAGCTCTGGGGAGAGAAGGAGATAGCGCCGGAAACCTCGCCTTTTGCCTTCTTCGGCGCTGGAACCTGGTTGCTGCGCCTTCTCTTTGTCCATGTGCACACACACGATTCCTCAGCGAAAACCATGCAGAAACCTTTCCACGAGCACCCAGGGATGTGCACCCAGCACCACGTGCACGCACACGCAGCTAGAGAAAAGCACCTACCTTTTCACACACTGATGCCTAAGCAAACGCGTGGCCACACACACGCACACATCCGCAAGCGCGCCTACTCCCATCTATTGAGGGAAAGACGGACGAGCAACGTCCTGACAGGCTTGAGGGGAAAAACGTCCGTTGACGGTTGGCGTACTGCACGCCCGCCTACGGGGCTGCAGGGGAATCCACATTTGGAAGGTACCTGAAGATGTGTGCCTGTTCTTGGAGCTCCGCTAGTAGGGTAGCAAAGACACTCGTAGGCAGTACTGAATGCTGCTCCGTGCTACTTCTCCTCCGCTGGCAAATGCTTCACAGTCGCCCTAGGAAAGACGTTTAACAATCGATCTCCAAGAGGAACGAAACACATGATGCCATAAGGCGAAAGAATAGCAGGGCATCTCTTCACAGGCTTGTCCCTGATCTATAGCTGAGGGCAAACACTTGTGTGCTTGTGGGAGAGCCTGTGTCTTTCCTGGAAGCGTTTGGGAGTTTTGCTCAGACGCGTGTTTCCTCAAGTTCAAGAATCAAGATCTAGGATACCTGCAGACAGGTGCCTGTTTGTGTGGAGACAGTCTGTTTGAAACTGTGTTCCTCAGCGCCCGCTCTTTCTCCCCGTCGCTCCACACGCCTGGGAGTCCCTTTCTTTCTCTCCACAAGCACGTGTGTTGACTTCGTCGCACATGTGCATCTGCACAAGCGTTGAGCTCAGCAGAGCGTGTCTCTTGACACTTGATGTGCGTTGGCTGTGTCTGCCTGCTCCAGTGAAGAGAGAAACGGGAAATCATCTTGGTAGAGGCAACAAAGCAAAAGCGAGGCAGGATTGACATCTGCTCAACAGAGACGGATTCCCTGCGCTGACACAGTTCACTGTTACACGAGAAGCAATCTGAGCGGTCCGTCGACCGGAGACGTGTTTCCCAAGAGGTCGTTTAGCGAGTGAACAGCAGTGTGCGCGACTTTCAGGAGTGTGCCTGGAAAGTGCCAGAATCACCAGGAGCATCTGTGCAAAAGCTGCTGCCTCTGTGACCGCATTGAGGCACGTTCGCGTGTCTGCGAGTATATAGACGGCTCTTTCGCGTTCACTCCGAGGGAAACGGTCCGCTATTGCTTCTGTGCGCACAGACGCGATTCCCTTGTCTCTTGCGAACACAGGGAACTCTGTGCATCCAAATCTACAGGCTAAGGACGCGTCTGCATATGTTTTGGTGAACAATCGAGTGTGCGTGTTCTGACAGCTGCCTCTATGCAGACGTCTCCACAGAGCCACTTCTGAATGCCCCGCAGCCCAGGACTGAATGGATACACTAACAAGTGCACCGGTGTGAGCAACCACATATGCAGAAGGACGTCTTTCATCTCACAGAAGCGCGAACGTCTTGGCGTTCAAGCACATGGCAGAAACAAGGTGTGAACAGATGAGCTGCTGCTATTTTCTCCGTTCGGCATGCTTCGTTGTAGCTCTCTTGCCGGTCGCCGGCTTAGCGGCTTGCTTTGCGCGACTAGCTCTGGGGAGAGAAGGAGATAGCGCCGGAAACCTCGCCTTTTGCCTTCTTCGGCGCTGGAACCTGGTTGCTGCGCCTTCTCTTTGTCCATGTGCACACACACGATTCCTCAGCGAAAACCATGCAGAAACCTTTCCACGAGCACCCAGGGATGTGCACCCAGCACCACGTGCACGCACACGCAGCTAGAGAAAAGCACCTACCTTTTCACACACTGATGCCTAAGCAAACGCGTGGCCACACACACGCACACATCCGCAAGCGCGCCTACTCCCATCTATTGAGGGAAAGACGGACGAGCTCTTTGGTTGCTCTTCACAGGCTTGTCCCTGATCTATAGCTGAGGGCAAACACTTGTGTGCTTGTGGGAGAGCCTGTGTCTTTCCTGGAAGCGTTTGGGAGTTTTGCTCAGACGCGTGTTTCCTCAAGTTCAAGAATCAAGATCTAGGATACCTGCAGACAGGTGCCTGTTTGTGTGGAGACAGTCTGTTTGAAACTGTGTTCCTCAGCGCCCGCTCTTTCTCCCCGTCGCTCCACACGCCTGGGAGTCCCTTTCTTTCTCTCCACAAGCACGTGTGTTGACTTCGTCGCACATGTGCATCTGCACAAGCGTTGAGCTCAGCAGAGCGTGTCTCTTGACACTTGATGTGCGTTGGCTGTGTCTGCCTGCTCCAGTGAAGAGAGAAACGGGAAATCATCTTGGTAGAGGCAACAAAGCAAAAGCGAGGCAGGATTGACATCTGCTCAACAGAGACGGATTCCCTGCGCTGACACAGTTCACAGTTACACGAGAAGCAATCTGAGCGGTCCGTCGACCGGAGACGTGTTTCCCAAGAGGTCGTTTAGCGAGTGAACAGCAGTGTGCGCGACTTTCAGGAGTGTGCCTGGAAAGTGCCAGAATCACCAGGAGCATCTGTGCAAAAGCTGCTGCCTCTGTGACCGCATTGAGGCACGTTCGCGTGTCTGCGAGTATATAGACGGCTCTTTCGCGTTCACTCCGAGGGAAACGGTCCGCTATTGCTTCTGTGCGCACAGACGCGATTCCCTTGTCTCTTGCGAACACAGGGAACTCTGTGCATCCAAATCTACAGGCTAAGGACGCGTCTGCATATGTTTTGGTGAACAATCGAGTGTGCGTGTTCTGACAGCTGCCTCTATGCAGACGTCTCCACAGAGCCACTTCTGAATGCCCCGCAGCCCAGGACTGAATGGATACACTAACAAGTGCACCGGTGTGAGCAACCACATATGCAGAAGGACGTCTTTCATCTCACAGAAGCGCGAACGTCTTGGCGTTCAAGCACATGGCAGAAACAAGGTGTGAACAGATGAGCTGCTGCTATTTTCTCCGTTCGGCATGCTTCGTTGTAGCTCTCTTGCCGGTCGCCGGCTTAGCGGCTTGCTTTGCGCGACTAGCTCTGGGGAGAGAAGGAGATAGCGCCGGAAACCTCGCCTTTTGCCTTCTTCGGCGCTGGAACCTGGTTGCTGCGCCTTCTCTTTGTCCATGTGCACACACACGATTCCTCAGCGAAAACCATGCAGAAACCTTTCCACGAGCACCCAGGGATGTGCACCCAGCACCACGTGCACGCACACGCAGCTAGAGAAAAGCACCTACCTTTTCACACACTGATGCCTAAGCAAACGCGTGGCCACACACACGCACACATCCGCAAGCGCGCCTACTCCCATCTATTGAGGGAAAGACGGACGAGCTCTTTGGTTGCTCTTCACAGGCTTGTCCCTGATCTATAGCTGAGGGCAAACACTTGTGTGCTTGTGGGAGAGCCTGTGTCTTTCCTGGAAGCGTTTGGGAGTTTTGCTCAGACGCGTGTTTCCTCAAGTTCAAGAATCAAGATCTAGGATACCTGCAGACAGGTGCCTGTTTGTGTGGAGACAGTCTGTTTGAAACTGTGTTCCTCAGCGCCCGCTCTTTCTCCCCGTCGCTCCACACGCCTGGGAGTCCCTTTCTTTCTCTCCACAAGCACGTGTGTTGACTTCGTCGCACATGTGCATCTGCACAAGCGTTGAGCTCAGCAGAGCGTGTCTCTTGACACTTGATGTGCGTTGGCTGTGTCTGCCTGCTCCAGTGAAGAGAGAAACGGGAAATCATCTTGGTAGAGGCAACAAAGCAAAAGCGAGGCAGGATTGACATCTGCTCAACAGAGACGGATTCCCTGCGCTGACACAGTTCACAGTTACACGAGAAGCAATCTGAGCGGTCCGTCGACCGGAGACGTGTTTCCCAAGAGGTCGTTTAGCGAGTGAACAGCAGTGTGCGCGACTTTCAGGAGTGTGCCTGGAAAGTGCCAGAATCACCAGGAGCATCTGTGCAAAAGCTGCTGCCTCTGTGACCGCATTGAGGCACGTTCGCGTGTCTGCGAGTATATAGACGGCTCTTTCGCGTTCACTCCGAGGGAAACGGTCCGCTATTGCTTCTGTGCGCACAGACGCGATTCCCTTGTCTCTTGCGAACACAGGGAACTCTGTGCATCCAAATCTACAGGCTAAGGACGCGTCTGCATATGTTTTGGTGAACAATCGAGTGTGCGTGTTCTGACAGCTGCCTCTATGCAGACGTCTCCACAGAGCCACTTCTGAATGCCCCGCAGCCCAGGACTGAATGGATACACTAACAAGTGCACCGGTGTGAGCAACCACATATGCAGAAGGACGTCTTTCATCTCACAGAAGCGCGAACGTCTTGGCGTTCAAGCACATGGCAGAAACAAGGTGTGAACAGATGAGCTGCTGCTATTTTCTCCGTTCGGCATGCTTCGTTGTAGCTCTCTTGCCGGTCGCCGGCTTAGCGGCTTGCTTTGCGCGACTAGCTCTGGGGAGAGAAGGAGATAGCGCCGGAAACCTCGCCTTTTGCCTTCTTCGGCGCTGGAACCTGGTTGCTGCGCCTTCTCTTTGTCCATGTGCACACACACGATTCCTCAGCGAAAACCATGCAGAAACCTTTCCACGAGCACCCAGGGATGTGCACCCAGCACCACGTGCACGCACACGCAGCTAGAGAAAAGCACCTACCTTTTCACACACTGATGCCTAAGCAAACGCGTGGCCACACACACGCACACATCCGCAAGCGCGCCTACTCCCATCTATTGAGGGAAAGACGGACGAGCAACGTCCTGACAGGCTTGAGGGGAAAAACGTCCGTTGACGGTTGGCGTACTGCACGCCCGCCTACGGGGCTGCAGGGGAATCCACATTTGGAAGGTACCTGAAGATGTGCGCCTGATCTTGGAGCTCCGCTAGTAGGGTAGCAAAGACACTCGTAGGCAGTACTGAATGCTGCTCCGTGCTACTTCTCCTCCGCTGGCAAATGCTTCACAGTCGCCCTAGGAAAGACGTTTAACAATCGATCTCCAAGAGGAACGAAACACATGATGCCATAAGGCGAAAGAATAGCAGGGCATCTCTTCACAGGCTTGTCCCTGATCTATAGCTGAGGGCAAACACTTGTGTGCTTGTGGGAGAGCCTGTGTCTTTCCTGGAAGCGTTTGGGAGTTTTGCTCAGACGCGTGTTTCCTCAAGTTCAAGAATCAAGATCTAGGATACCTGCAGACAGGTGCCTGTTTGTGTGGAGACAGTCTGTTTGAAACTGTGTTCCTCAGCGCCCGCTCTTTCTCCCCGTCGCTCCACACGCCTGGGAGTCCCTTTCTTTCTCTCCACAAGCACGTGTGTTGACTTCGTCGCACATGTGCATCTGCACAAGCGTTGAGCTCAGCAGAGCGTGTCTCTTGACACTTGATGTGCGTTGGCTGTGTCTGCCTGCTCCAGTGAAGAGAGAAACGGGAAATCATCTTGGTAGAGGCAACAAAGCAAAAGCGAGGCAGGATTGACATCTGCTCAACAGAGACGGATTCCCTGCGCTGACACAGTTCACAGTTACACGAGAAGCAATCTGAGCGGTCCGTCGACCGGAGACGTGTTTCCCAAGAGGTCGTTTAGCGAGTGAACAGCAGTGTGCGCGACTTTCAGGAGTGTGCCTGGAAAGTGCCAGAATCACCAGGAGCATCTGTGCAAAAGCTGCTGCCTCTGTGACCGCATTGAGGCACGTTCGCGTGTCTGCGAGTATATAGACGGCTCTTTCGCGTTCACTCCGAGGGAAACGGTCCGCTATTGCTTCTGTGCGCACAGACGCGATTCCCTTGTCTCTTGCGAACACAGGGAACTCTGTGCATCCAAATCTACAGGCTAAGGACGCGTCTGCATATGTTTTGGTGAACAATCGAGTGTGCGTGTTCTGACAGCTGCCTCTATGCAGACGTCTCCACAGAGCCACTTCTGAATGCCCCGCAGCCCAGGACTGAATGGATACACTAACAAGTGCACCGGTGTGAGCAACCACATATGCAGAAGGACGTCTTTCATCTCACAGAAGCGCGAACGTCTTGGCGTTCAAGCACATGGCAGAAACAAGGTGTGAACAGATGAGCTGCTGCTATTTTCTCCGTTCGGCATGCTTCGTTGTAGCTCTCTTGCCGGTCGCCGGCTTAGCGGCTTGCTTTGCGCGACTAGCTCTGGGGAGAGAAGGAGATAGCGCCGGAAACCTCGCCTTTTGCCTTCTTCGGCGCTGGAACCTGGTTGCTGCGCCTTCTCTTTGTCCATGTGCACACACACGATTCCTCAGCGAAAACCATGCAGAAACCTTTCCACGAGCACCCAGGGATGTGCACCCAGCACCACGTGCACGCACACGCAGCTAGAGAAAAGCACCTACCTTTTCACACACTGATGCCTAAGCAAACGCGTGGCCACACACACGCACACATCCGCAAGCGCGCCTACTCCCATCTATTGAGGGAAAGACGGACGAGCAACGTCCTGACAGGCTTGAGGGGAAAAACGTCCGTTGACGGTTGGCGTACTGCACGCCCGCCTACGGGGCTGCAGGGGAATCCACATTTGGAAGGTACCTGAAGATGTGCGCCTGATCTTGGAGCTCCGCTAGTAGGGTAGCAAAGACACTCGTAGGCAGTACTGAATGCTGCTCCGTGCTACTTCTCCTCCGCTGGCAAATGCTTCACAGTCGCCCTAGGAAAGACGTTTAACAATCGATCTCCAAGAGGAACGAAACACATGATGCCATAAGGCGAAAGAATAGCAGGGCATCTCTTCACAGGCTTGTCCCTGATCTATAGCTGAGGGCAAACACTTGTGTGCTTGTGGGAGAGCCTGTGTCTTTCCTGGAAGCGTTTGGGAGTTTTGCTCAGACGCGTGTTTCCTCAAGTTCAAGAATCAAGATCTAGGATACCTGCAGACAGGTGCCTGTTTGTGTGGAGACAGTCTGTTTGAAACTGTGTTCCTCAGCGCCCGCTCTTTCTCCCCGTCGCTCCACACGCCTGGGAGTCCCTTTCTTTCTCTCCACAAGCACGTGTGTTGACTTCGTCGCACATGTGCATCTGCACAAGCGTTGAGCTCAGCAGAGCGTGTCTCTTGACACTTGATGTGCGTTGGCTGTGTCTGCCTGCTCCAGTGAAGAGAGAAACGGGAAATCATCTTGGTAGAGGCAACAAAGCAAAAGCGAGGCAGGATTGACATCTGCTCAACAGAGACGGATTCCCTGCGCTGACACAGTTCACAGTTACACGAGAAGCAATCTGAGCGGTCCGTCGACCGGAGACGTGTTTCCCAAGAGGTCGTTTAGCGAGTGAACAGCAGTGTGCGCGACTTTCAGGAGTGTGCCTGGAAAGTGCCAGAATCACCAGGAGCATCTGTGCAAAAGCTGCTGCCTCTGTGACCGCATTGAGGCACGTTCCCGTGTCTGCGAGTATATAGACGGCTCTTTCGCGTTCACTCCGAGGGAAACGGTCCGCTATTGCTTCTGTGCGTACAGACGCGATTCCCTTGTCTCTTGCGAACACAGGGAACTCTGTGCATCCAAATCTACAGGCTAAGGACGCGTCTGCATATGTTTTGGTGAACAATCGAGTGTGCGTGTTCTGACAGCTGCCTCTATGCAGACGTCTCCACAGAGCCACTTCTGAATGCCCCGCAGCCCAGGACTGAATGGATACACTAACAAGTGCACCGGTGTGAGCAACCACATATGCAGAAGGACGTCTTTCATCTCACAGAAGCGCGAACGTCTTGGCGTTCAAGCACATGGCAGAAACAAGGTGTGAACAGATGAGCTGCTGCTATTTTCTCCGTTCGGCATGCTTCGTTGTAGCTCTCTTGCCGGTCGCCGGCTTAGCGGCTTGCTTTGCGCGACTAGCTCTGGGGAGAGAAGGAGATAGCGCCGGAAACCTCGCCTTTTGCCTTCTTCGGCGCTGGAACCTGGTTGCTGCGCCTTCTCTTTGTCCATGTGCACACACACGATTCCTCAGCGAAAACCATGCAGAAACCTTTCCACGAGCACCCAGGGATGTGCACCCAGCACCACGTGCACGCACACGCAGCTAGAGAAAAGCACCTACCTTTTCACACACTGATGCCTAAGCAAACGCGTGGCCACACACACGCACACATCCGCAAGCGCGCCTACTCCCATCTATTGAGGGAAAGACGGACGAGCAACGTCCTGACAGGCTTGAGGGGAAAAACGTCCGTTGACGGTTGGCGTACTGCACGCCCGCCTACGGGGCTGCAGGGGAATCCATATTTGGAAGGTACCTGAAGATGTGTGCCTGTTCTTGGAGCTCCGCTAGTAGGGTAGCAAAGACACTCGTAGGCAGTACTGAATGCTGCTCCGTGCTACTTCTCCTCCGCTGGCAAATGCTTCACAGTCGCCCTAGGAAAGACGTTTAACAATCGATCTCCAAGAGGAACGAAACACATGATGCCATAAGGCGAAAGAATAGCAGGGCATCTCTTCACAGGCTTGTCCCTGATCTATAGCTGAGGGCAAACACTTGTGTGCTTGTGGGAGAGCCTGTGTCTTTCCTGGAAGCGTTTGGGAGTTTTGCTCAGACGCGTGTTTCCTCAAGTTCAAGAATCAAGATCTAGGATACCTGCAGACAGGTGCCTGTTTGTGTGGAGACAGTCTGTTTGAAACTGTGTTCCTCAGCGCCCGCTCTTTCTCCCCGTCGCTCCACACGCCTGGGAGTCCCTTTCTTTCTCTCCACAAGCACGTGTGTTGACTTCGTCGCACATGTGCATCTGCACAAGCGTTGAGCTCAGCAGAGCGTGTCTCTTGACACTTGATGTGCGTTGGCTGTGTCTGCCTGCTCCAGTGAAGAGAGAAACGGGAAATCATCTTGGTAGAGGCAACAAAGCAAAAGCGAGGCAGGATTGACATCTGCTCAACAGAGACGGATTCCCTGCGCTGACACAGTTCACAGTTACACGAGAAGCAATCTGAGCGGTCCGTCGACCGGAGACGTGTTTCCCAAGAGGTCGTTTAGCGAGTGAACAGCAGTGTGCGCGACTTTCAGGAGTGTGCCTGGAAAGTGCCAGAATCACCAGGAGCATCTGTGCAAAAGCTGCTGCCTCTGTGACCGCATTGAGGCACGTTCCCGTGTCTGCGAGTATATAGACGGCTCTTTCGCGTTCACTCCGAGGGAAACGGTCCGCTATTGCTTCTGTGCGTACAGACGCGATTCCCTTGTCTCTTGCGAACACAGGGAACTCTGTGCATCCAAATCTACAGGCTAAGGACGCGTCTGCATATGTTTTGGTGAACAATCGAGTGTGCGTGTTCTGACAGCTGCCTCTATGCAGACGTCTCCACAGAGCCACTTCTGAATGCCCCGCAGCCCAGGACTGAATGGATACACTAACAAGTGCACCGGTGTGAGCAACCACATATGCAGAAGGACGTCTTTCATCTCACAGAAGCGCGAACGTCTTGGCGTTCAAGCACATGGCAGAAACAAGGTGTGAACAGATGAGCTGCTGCTATTTTCTCCGTTCGGCATGCTTCGTTGTAGCTCTCTTGCCGGTCGCCGGCTTAGCGGCTTGCTTTGCGCGACTAGCTCTGGGGAGAGAAGGAGATAGCGCCGGAAACCTCGCCTTTTGCCTTCTTCGGCGCTGGAACCTGGTTGCTGCGCCTTCTCTTTGTCCATGTGCACACACACGATTCCTCAGCGAAAACCATGCAGAAACCTTTCCACGAGCACCCAGGGATGTGCACCCAGCACCACGTGCACGCACACGCAGCTAGAGAAAAGCACCTACCTTTTCACACACTGATGCCTAAGCAAACGCGTGGCCACACACACGCACACATCCGCAAGCGCGCCTACTCCCATCTATTGAGGGAAAGACGGACGAGCAACGTCCTGACAGGCTTGAGGGGAAAAACGTCCGTTGACGGTTGGCGTACTGCACGCCCGCCTACGGGGCTGCAGGGGAATCCACATTTGGAAGGTACCTGAAGATGTGTGCCTGTTCTTGGAGCTCCGCTAGTAGGGTAGCAAAGACACTCGTAGGCAGTACTGAATGCTGCTCCGTGCTACTTCTCCTCCGCTGGCAAATGCTTCACAGTCGCCCTAGGAAAGACGTTTAACAATCGATCTCCAAGAGGAACGAAACACATGATGCCATAAGGCGAAAGAATAGCAGGGCATCTCTTCACAGGCTTGTCCCTGATCTATAGCTGAGGGCAAACACTTGTGTGCTTGTGGGAGAGCCTGTGTCTTTCCTGGAAGCGTTTGGGAGTTTTGCTCAGACGCGTGTTTCCTCAAGTTCAAGAATCAAGATCTAGGATACCTGCAGACAGGTGCCTGTTTGTGTGGAGACAGTCTGTTTGAAACTGTGTTCCTCAGCGCCCGCTCTTTCTCCCCGTCGCTCCACACGCCTGGGAGTCCCTTTCTTTCTCTCCACAAGCACGTGTGTTGACTTCGTCGCACATGTGCATCTGCACAAGCGTTGAGCTCAGCAGAGCGTGTCTCTTGACACTTGATGTGCGTTGGCTGTGTCTGCCTGCTCCAGTGAAGAGAGAAACGGGAAATCATCTTGGTAGAGGCAACAAAGCAAAAGCGAGGCAGGATTGACATCTGCTCAACAGAGACGGATTCCCTGCGCTGACACAGTTCACTGTTACACGAGAAGCAATCTGAGCGGTCCGTCGACCGGAGACGTGTTTCCCAAGAGGTCGTTTAGCGAGTGAACAGCAGTGTGCGCGACTTTCAGGAGTGTGCCTGGAAAGTGCCAGAATCACCAGGAGCATCTGTGCAAAAGCTGCTGCCTCTGTGACCGCATTGAGGCACGTTCGCGTGTCTGCGAGTATATAGACGGCTCTTTCGCGTTCACTCCGAGGGAAACGGTCCGCTATTGCTTCTGTGCGCACAGACGCGATTCCCTTGTCTCTTGCGAACACAGGGAACTCTGTGCATCCAAATCTACAGGCTAAGGACGCGTCTGCATATGTTTTGGTGAACAATCGAGTGTGCGTGTTCTGACAGCTGCCTCTATGCAGACGTCTCCACAGAGCCACTTCTGAATGCCCCGCAGCCCAGGACTGAATGGATACACTAACAAGTGCACCGGTGTGAGCAACCACATATGCAGAAGGACGTCTTTCATCTCACAGAAGCGCGAACGTCTTGGCGTTCAAGCACATGGCAGAAACAAGGTGTGAACAGATGAGCTGCTGCTATTTTCTCCGTTCGGCATGCTTCGTTGTAGCTCTCTTGCCGGTCGCCGGCTTAGCGGCTTGCTTTGCGCGACTAGCTCTGGGGAGAGAAGGAGATAGCGCCGGAAACCTCGCCTTTTGCCTTCTTCGGCGCTGGAACCTGGTTGCTGCGCCTTCTCTTTGTCCATGTGCACACACACGATTCCTCAGCGAAAACCATGCAGAAACCTTTCCACGAGCACCCAGGGATGTGCACCCAGCACCACGTGCACGCACACGCAGCTAGAGAAAAGCACCTACCTTTTCACACACTGATGCCTAAGCAAACGCGTGGCCACACACACGCACACATCCGCAAGCGCGCCTACTCCCATCTATTGAGGGAAAGACGGACGAGCAACGTCCTGACAGGCTTGAGGGGAAAAACGTCCGTTGACGGTTGGCGTACTGCACGCCCGCCTACGGGGCTGCAGGGGAATCCACATTTGGAAGGTACCTGAAGATGTGCGCCTGATCTTGGAGCTCCGCTAGTAGGGTAGCAAAGACACTCGTAGGCAGTACTGAATGCTGCTCCGTGCTACTTCTCCTCCGCTGGCAAATGCTTCACAGTCGCCCTAGGAAAGACGTTTAACAATCGATCTCCAAGAGGAACGAAACACATGATGCCATAAGGCGAAAGAATAGCAGGGCATCTCTTCACAGGCTTGTCCCTGATCTATAGCTGAGGGCAAACACTTGTGTGCTTGTGGGAGAGCCTGTGTCTTTCCTGGAAGCGTTTGGGAGTTTTGCTCAGACGCGTGTTTCCTCAAGTTCAAGAATCAAGATCTAGGATACCTGCAGACAGGTGCCTGTTTGTGTGGAGACAGTCTGTTTGAAACTGTGTTCCTCAGCGCCCGCTCTTTCTCCCCGTCGCTCCACACGCCTGGGAGTCCCTTTCTTTCTCTCCACAAGCACGTGTGTTGACTTCGTCGCACATGTGCATCTGCACAAGCGTTGAGCTCAGCAGAGCGTGTCTCTTGACACTTGATGTGCGTTGGCTGTGTCTGCGTGCTCCAGTGAAGAGAGAAACGGGAAATCATCTTGGTAGAGGCAACAAAGCAAAAGCGAGGCAGGATTGACATCTGCTCAACAGAGACGGATTCCCTGCGCTGACACAGTTCACAGTTACACGAGAAGCAATCTGAGCGGTCCGTCGACCGGAGACGTGTTTCCCAAGAGGTCGTTTAGCGAGTGAACAGCAGTGTGCGCGACTTTCAGGAGTGTGCCTGGAAAGTGCCAGAATCACCAGGAGCATCTGTGCAAAAGCTGCTGCCTCTGTGACCGCATTGAGGCACGTTCGCGTGTCTGCGAGTATATAGACGGCTCTTTCGCGTTCACTCCGAGGGAAACGGTCCGCTATTGCTTCTGTGCGCACAGACGCGATTCCCTTGTCTCTTGCGAACACAGGGAACTCTGTGCATCCAAATCTACAGGCTAAGGACGCGTCTGCATATGTTTTGGTGAACAATCGAGTGTGCGTGTTCTGACAGCTGCCTCTATGCAGACGTCTCCACAGAGCCACTTCTGAATGCCCCGCAGCCCAGGACTGAATGGATACACTAACAAGTGCACCGGTGTGAGCAACCACATATGCAGAAGGACGTCTTTCATCTCACAGAAGCGCGAACGTCTTGGCGTTCAAGCACATGGCAGAAACAAGGTGTGAACAGATGAGCTGCTGCTATTTTCTCCGTTCGGCATGCTTTGTTGTAGCTCTCTTGCCGGTCGCCGGCTTAGCGGCTTGCTTTGCGCGACTAGCTCTGGGGAGAGAAGGAGATAGCGCCGGAAACCTCGCCTTTTGCCTTCTTCGGCGCTGGAACCTGGTTGCTGCGCCTTCTCTTTGTCCATGTGCACACACACGATTCCTCAGCGAAAACCATGCAGAAACCTTTCCACGAGCACCCAGGGATGTGCACCCAGCACCACGTGCACGCACACGCAGCTAGAGAAAAGCACCTACCTTTTCACACACTGATGCCGAAGCAAACGCGTGGCCACACACACGCACACATCCGCAAGCGCGCCTACTCCCATCTATTGAGGGAAAGACGGACGAGCAACGTCCTGACAGGCTTGAGGGGAAAAACGTCCGTTGACGGTTGGCGTACTGCACGCCCGCCTACGGGGCTGCAGGGGAATCCACATTTGGAAGGTACCTGAAGATGTGCGCCTGTTCTTGGAGCTCCGCTAGTAGGGTAGCAAAGACACTCGTAGGCAGTACTGAATGCTGCTCCGTGCTACTTCTCCTCCGCTGGCAAATGCTTCACAGTCGCCCGAGGAAAGACGTTTAACAATCGATCTCCAAGAGGACCGAAACACATGATGCCATAAGGCGAAAGAATAGCAGGGCATCTCTTCACAGGCTTGTCCCTGATCTATAGCTGAGGGCAAACACTTGTGTGCTTGTGGGAGAGCCTGTGTCTTTCCTGGAAGCGTTTGGGAGTTTTGCTCAGACGCGTGTTTCCTCAAGTTCAAGAATCAAGATCTAGGATACCTGCAGACAGGTGCCTGTTTGTGTGGAGACAGTCTGTTTGAAACTGTGTTCCTCAGCGCCCGCTCTTTCTCCCCGTCGCTCCACACGCCTGGGAGTCCCTTTCTTTCTCTCCACAAGCACGTGTGTTGACTTCGTCGCACATGTGCATCTGCACAAGCGTTGAGCTCAGCAGAGCGTGTCTCTTGACACTTGATGTGCGTTGGCTGTGTCTGCCTGCTCCAGTGAAGAGAGAAACGGGAAATCATCTTGGTAGAGGCAACAAAGCAAAAGCGAGGCAGGATTGACATCTGCTCAACAGAGACGGATTCCCTGCGCTGACACAGTTCACTGTTACACGAGAAGCAATCTGAGCGGTCCGTCGACCGGAGACGTGTTTCCCAAGAGGTCGTTTAGCGAGTGAACAGCAGTGTGCGCGACTTTCAGGAGTGTGCCTGGAAAGTGCCAGAATCACCAGGAGCATCTGTGCAAAAGCTGCTGCCTCTGTGACCGCATTGAGGCACGTTCGCGTGTCTGCGAGTATATAGACGGCTCTTTCGCGTTCACTCCGAGGGAAACGGTCCGCTATTGCTTCTGTGCGCACAGACGCGATTCCCTTGTCTCTTGCGAACACAGGGAACTCTGTGCATCCAAATCTACAGGCTAAGGACGCGTCTGCATATGTTTTGGTGAACAATCGAGTGTGCGTGTTCTGACAGCTGCCTCTATGCAGACGTCTCCACAGAGCCACTTCTGAATGCCCCGCAGCCCAGGACTGAATGGATACACTAACAAGTGCACCGGTGTGAGCAACCACATATGCAGAAGGACGTCTTTCATCTCACAGAAGCGCGAACGTCTTGGCGTTCAAGCACATGGCAGAAACAAGGTGTGAACAGATGAGCTGCTGCTATTTTCTCCGTTCGGCATGCTTCGTTGTAGCTCTCTTGCCGGTCGCCGGCTTAGCGGCTTGCTTTGCGCGACTAGCTCTGGGGAGAGAAGGAGATAGCGCCGGAAACCTCGCCTTTTGCCTTCTTCGGCGCTGGAACCTGGTTGCTGCGCCTTCTCTTTGTCCATGTGCACACACACGATTCCTCAGCGAAAACCATGCAGAAACCTTTCCACGAGCACCCAGGGATGTGCACCCAGCACCACGTGCACGCACACGCAGCTAGAGAAAAGCACCTACCTTTTCACACACTGATGCCTAAGCAAACGCGTGGCCACACACACGCACACATCCGCAAGCGCGCCTACTCCCATCTATTGAGGGAAAGACGGACGAGCAACGTCCTGACAGGCTTGAGGGGAAAAACGTCCGTTGACGGTTGGCGTACTGCACGCCCGCCTACGGGGCTGCAGGGGAATCCACATTTGGAAGGTACCTGAAGATGTGCGCCTGTTCTTGGAGCTCCGCTAGTAGGGTAGCAAAGACACTCGTAGGCAGTACTGAATGCTGCTCCGTGCTACTTCTCCTCCGCTGGCAAATGCTTCACAGTCGCCCTAGGAAAGACGTTTAACAATCGATCTCCAAGAGGAACGAAACACATGATGCCATAAGGCGAAAGAATAGCAGGGCATCTCTTCACAGGCTTGTCCCTGATCTATAGCTGAGGGCAAACACTTGTGTGCTTGTGGGAGAGCCTGTGTCTTTCCTGGAAGCGTTTGGGAGTTTTGCTCAGACGCGTGTTTCCTCAAGTTCAAGAATCAAGATCTAGGATACCTGCAGACAGGTGCCTGTTTGTGTGGAGACAGTCTGTTTGAAACTGTGTTCCTCAGCGCCCGCTCTTTCTCCCCGTCGCTCCACACGCCTGGGAGTCCCTTTCTTTCTCTCCACAAGCACGTGTGTTGACTTCGTCGCACATGTGCATCTGCACAAGCGTTGAGCTCAGCAGAGCGTGTCTCTTGACACTTGATGTGCGTTGGCTGTGTCTGCCTGCTCCAGTGAAGAGAGAAACGGGAAATCATCTTGGTAGAGGCAACAAAGCAAAAGCGAGGCAGGATTGACATCTGCTCAACAGAGACGGATTCCCTGCGCTGACACAGTTCACAGTTACACGAGAAGCAATCTGAGCGGTCCGTCGACCGGAGACGTGTTTCCCAAGAGGTCGTTTAGCGAGTGAACAGCAGTGTGCGCGACTTTCAGGAGTGTGCCTGGAAAGTGCCAGAATCACCAGGAGCATCTGTGCAAAAGCTGCTGCCTCTGTGACCGCATTGAGGCACGTTCCCGTGTCTGCGAGTATATAGACGGCTCTTTCGCGTTCACTCCGAGGGAAACGGTCCGCTATTGCTTCTGTGCGTACAGACGCGATTCCCTTGTCTCTTGCGAACACAGGGAACTCTGTGCATCCAAATCTACAGGCTAAGGACGCGTCTGCATATGTTTTGGTGAACAATCGAGTGTGCGTGTTCTGACAGCTGCCTCTATGCAGACGTCTCCACAGAGCCACTTCTGAATGCCCCGCAGCCCAGGACTGAATGGATACACTAACAAGTGCACCGGTGTGAGCAACCACATATGCAGAAGGACGTCTTTCATCTCACAGAAGCGCGAACGTCTTGGCGTTCAAGCACATGGCAGAAACAAGGTGTGAACAGATGAGCTGCTGCTATTTTCTCCGTTCGGCATGCTTCGTTGTAGCTCTCTTGCCGGTCGCCGGCTTAGCGGCTTGCTTTGCGCGACTAGCTCTGGGGAGAGAAGGAGATAGCGCCGGAAACCTCGCCTTTTGCCTTCTTCGGCGCTGGAACCTGGTTGCTGCGCCTTCTCTTTGTCCATGTGCACACACACGATTCCTCAGCGAAAACCATGCAGAAACCTTTCCACGAGCACCCAGGGATGTGCACCCAGCACCACGTGCACGCACACGCAGCTAGAGAAAAGCACCTACCTTTTCACACACTGATGCCTAAGCAAACGTGTGGCCACACACACGCACACATCCGCAAGCGCGCCTACTCCCATCTATTGAGGGAAAGACGGACGAGCAACGTCCTGACAGGCTTGAGGGGAAAAACGTCCGTTGACGGTTGGCGTACTGCACGCCCGCCTACGGGGCTGCAGGGGAATCCACATTTGGAAGGTACCTGAAGATGTGTGCCTGTTCTTGGAGCTCCGCTAGTAGGGTAGCAAAGACACTCGTAGGCAGTACTGAATGCTGCTCCGTGCTACTTCTCCTCCGCTGGCAAATGCTTCACAGTCGCCCTAGGAAAGACGTTTAACAATCGATCTCCAAGAGGAACGAAACACATGATGCCATAAGGCGAAAGAATAGCAGGGCATCTCTTCACAGGCTTGTCCCTGATCTATAGCTGAGGGCAAACACTTGTGTGCTTGTGGGAGAGCCTGTGTCTTTCCTGGAAGCGTTTGGGAGTTTTGCTCAGACGCGTGTTTCCTCAAGTTCAAGAATCAAGATCTAGGATACCTGCAGACAGGTGCCTGTTTGTGTGGAGACAGTCTGTTTGAAACTGTGTTCCTCAGCGCCCGCTCTTTCTCCCCGTCGCTCCACACGCCTGGGAGTCCCTTTCTTTCTCTCCACAAGCACGTGTGTTGACTTCGTCGCACATGTGCATCTGCACAAGCGTTGAGCTCAGCAGAGCGTGTCTCTTGACACTTGATGTGCGTTGGCTGTGTCTGCGTGCTCCAGTGAAGAGAGAAACGGGAAATCATCTTGGTAGAGGCAACAAAGCAAAAGCGAGGCAGGATTGACATCTGCTCAACAGAGACGGATTCCCTGCGCTGACACAGTTCACAGTTACACGAGAAGCAATCTGAGCGGTCCGTCGACCGGAGACGTGTTTCCCAAGAGGTCGTTTAGCGAGTGAACAGCAGTGTGCGCGACTTTCAGGAGTGTGCCTGGAAAGTGCCAGAATCACCAGGAGCATCTGTGCAAAAGCTGCTGCCTCTGTGACCGCATTGAGGCACGTTCGCGTGTCTGCGAGTATATAGACGGCTCTTTCGCGTTCACTCCGAGGGAAACGGTCCGCTATTGCTTCTGTGCGTACAGACGCGATTCCCTTGTCTCTTGCGAACACAGGGAACTCTGTGCATCCAAATCTACAGGCTAAGGACGCGTCTGCATATGTTTTGGTGAACAATCGAGTGTGCGTGTTCTGACAGCTGCCTCTATGCAGACGTCTCCACAGAGCCACTTCTGAATGCCCCGCAGCCCAGGACTGAATGGATACACTAACAAGTGCACCGGTGTGAGCAACCACATATGCAGAAGGACGTCTTTCATCTCACAGAAGCGCGAACGTCTTGGCGTTCAAGCACATGGCAGAAACAAGGTGTGAACAGATGAGCTGCTGCTATTTTCTCCGTTCGGCATGCTTCGTTGTAGCTCTCTTGCCGGTCGCCGGCTTAGCGGCTTGCTTTGCGCGACTAGCTCTGGGGAGAGAAGGAGATAGCGCCGGAAACCTCGCCTTTTGCCTTCTTCGGCGCTGGAACCTGGTTGCTGCGCCTTCTCTTTGTCCATGTGCACACACACGATTCCTCAGCGAAAACCATGCAGAAACCTTTCCACGAGCACCCAGGGATGTGCACCCAGCACCACGTGCACGCACACGCAGCTAGAGAAAAGCACCTACCTTTTCACACACTGATGCCTAAGCAAACGCGTGGCCACACACACGCACACATCCGCAAGCGCGCCTACTCCCATCTATTGAGGGAAAGACGGACGAGCAACGTCCTGACAGGCTTGAGGGGAAAAACGTCCGTTGACGGTTGGCGTACTGCACGCCCGCCTACGGGGCTGCAGGGGAATCCACATTTGGAAGGTACCTGAAGATGTGTGCCTGTTCTTGGAGCTCCGCTAGTAGGGTAGCAAAGACACTCGTAGGCAGTACTGAATGCTGCTCCGTGCTACTTCTCCTCCGCTGGCAGATGCTTCACAGTCGCCCTAGGAAAGACGTTTAACAATCGATCTCCAAGAGGAACGAAACACATGATGCCATAAGGCGAAAGAATAGCAGGGCATCTCTTCACAGGCTTGTCCCTGATCTATAGCTGAGGGCAAACACTTGTGTGCTTGTGGGAGAGCCTGTGTCTTTCCTGGAAGCGTTTGGGAGTTTTGCTCAGACGCGTGTTTCCTCAAGTTCAAGAATCAAGATCTAGGATACCTGCAGACAGGTGCCTGTTTGTGTGGAGACAGTCTGTTTGAAACTGTGTTCCTCAGCGCCCGCTCTTTCTCCCCGTCGCTCCACACGCCTGGGAGTCCCTTTCTTTCTCTCCACAAGCACGTGTGTTGACTTCGTCGCACATGTGCATCTGCACAAGCGTTGAGCTCAGCAGAGCGTGTCTCTTGACACTTGATGTGCGTTGGCTGTGTCTGCCTGCTCCAGTGAAGAGAGAAACGAGAAATCATCTTGGTAGAGGCAACAAAGCAAAAGCGAGGCAGGATTGACATCTGCTCAACAGAGACGGATTCCCTGCGCTGACACAGTTCACAGTTACACGAGAAGCAATCTGAGCGGTCCGTCGACCGGAGACGTGTTTCCCAAGAGGTCGTTTAGCGAGTGAACAGCAGTGTGCGCGACTTTCAGGAGTGTGCCTGGAAAGTGCCAGAATCACCAGGAGCATCTGTGCAAAAGCTGCTGCCTCTGTGACCGCATTGAGGCACGTTCCCGTGTCTGCGAGTATATAGACGGCTCTTTCGCGTTCACTCCGAGGGAAACGGTCCGCTATTGCTTCTGTGCGTACAGACGCGATTCCCTTGTCTCTTGCGAACACAGGGAACTCTGTGCATCCAAATCTACAGGCTAAGGACGCGTCTGCATATGTTTTGGTGAACAATCGAGTGTGCGTGTTCTGACAGCTGCCTCTATGCAGACGTCTCCACAGAGCCACTTCTGAATGCCCCGCAGCCCAGGACTGAATGGATACACTAACAAGTGCACCGGTGTGAGCAACCACATATGCAGAAGGACGTCTTTCATCTCACAGAAGCGCGAACGTCTTGGCGTTCAAGCACATGGCAGAAACAAGGTGTGAACAGATGAGCTGCTGCTATTTTCTCCGTTCGGCATGCTTCGTTGTAGCTCTCTTGCCGGTCGCCGGCTTAGCGGCTTGCTTTGCGCGACTAGCTCTGGGGAGAGAAGGAGATAGCGCCGGAAACCTCGCCTTTTGCCTTCTTCGGCGCTGGAACCTGGTTGCTGCGCCTTCTCTTTGTCCATGTGCACACACACGATTCCTCAGCGAAAACCATGCAGAAACCTTTCCACGAGCACCCAGGGATGTGCACCCAGCACCACGTGCACGCACACGCAGCTAGAGAAAAGCACCTACCTTTTCACACACTGATGCCTAAGCAAACGCGTGGCCACACACACGCACACATCCGCAAGCGCGCCTACTCCCATCTATTGAGGGAAAGACGGACGAGCAACGTCCTGACAGGCTTGAGGGGAAAAACGTCCGTTGACGGTTGGCGTACTGCACGCCCGCCTACGGGGCTGCAGGGGAATCCACATTTGGAAGGTACCTGAAGATGTGCGCCTGATCTTGGAGCTCCGCTAGTAGGGTAGCAAAGACACTCGTAGGCAGTACTGAATGCTGCTCCGTGCTACTTCTCCTCCGCTGGCAAATGCTTCACAGTCGCCCTAGGAAAGACGTTTAACAATCGATCTCCAAGAGGAACGAAACACATGATGCCATAAGGCGAAAGAATAGCAGGGCATCTCTTCACAGGCTTGTCCCTGATCTATAGCTGAGGGCAAACACTTGTGTGCTTGTGGGAGAGCCTGTGTCTTTCCTGGAAGCGTTTGGGAGTTTTGCTCAGACGCGTGTTTCCTCAAGTTCAAGAATCAAGATCTAGGATACCTGCAGACAGGTGCCTGTTTGTGTGGAGACAGTCTGTTTGAAACTGTGTTCCTCAGCGCCCGCTCTTTCTCCCCGTCGCTCCACACGCCTGGGAGTCCCTTTCTTTCTCTCCACAAGCACGTGTGTTGACTTCGTCGCACATGTGCATCTGCACAAGCGTTGAGCTCAGCAGAGCGTGTCTCTTGACACTTGATGTGCGTTGGCTGTGTCTGCGTGCTCCAGTGAAGAGAGAAACGGGAAATCATCTTGGTAGAGGCAACAAAGCAAAAGCGAGGCAGGATTGACATCTGCTCAACAGAGACGGATTCCCTGCGCTGACACAGTTCACAGTTACACGAGAAGCAATCTGAGCGGTCCGTCGACCGGAGACGTGTTTCCCAAGAGGTCGTTTAGCGAGTGAACAGCAGTGTGCGCGACTTTCAGGAGTGTGCCTGGAAAGTGCCAGAATCACCAGGAGCATCTGTGCAAAAGCTGCTGCCTCTGTGACCGCATTGAGGCACGTTCCCGTGTCTGCGAGTATATAGACGGCTCTTTCGCGTTCACTCCGAGGGAAACGGTCCGCTATTGCTTCTGTGCGTACAGACGCGATTCCCTTGTCTCTTGCGAACACAGGGAACTCTGTGCATCCAAATCTACAGGCTAAGGACGCGTCTGCATATGTTTTGGTGAACAATCGAGTGTGCGTGTTCTGACAGCTGCCTCTATGCAGACGTCTCCACAGAGCCACTTCTGAATGCCCCGCAGCCCAGGACTGAATGGATACACTAACAAGTGCACCGGTGTGAGCAACCACATATGCAGAAGGACGTCTTTCATTCAACAGAAGCGCGAACGTCTTGGCGTTCAAGCACATGGCAGAAACAAGGTGTGAACAGATGAGCTGCTGCTATTTTCTCCGTTCGGCATGCTTCGTTGTAGCTCTCTTGCCGGTCGCCGGCTTAGCGGCTTGCTTTGCGCGACTAGCTCTGGGGAGAGAAGGAGATAGCGCCGGAAACCTCGCCTTTTGCCTTCTTCGGCGCTGGAACCTGGTTGCTGCGCCTTCTCTTTGTCCATGTGCACACACACGATTCCTCAGCGAAAACCATGCAGAAACCTTTCCACGAGCACCCAGGGATGTGCACCCAGCACCACGTGCACGCACACGCAGCTAGAGAAAAGCACCTACCTTTTCACACACTGATGCCTAAGCAAACGCGTGGCCACACACACGCACACATCCGCAAGCGCGCCTACTCCCATCTATTGAGGGAAAGACGGACGAGCTCTTTGGTTGCTCTTCACAGGCTTGTCCCTGATCTATAGCTGAGGGCAAACACTTGTGTGCTTGTGGGAGAGCCTGTGTCTTTCCTGGAAGCGTTTGGGAGTTTTGCTCAGACGCGTGTTTCCTCAAGTTCAAGAATCAAGATCTAGGATACCTGCAGACAGGTGCCTGTTTGTGTGGAGACAGTCTGTTTGAAACTGTGTTCCTCAGCGCCCGCTCTTTCTCCCCGTCGCTCCACACGCCTGGGAGTCCCTTTCTTTCTCTCCACAAGCACGTGTGTTGACTTCGTCGCACATGTGCATCTGCACAAGCGTTGAGCTCAGCAGAGCGTGTCTCTTGACACTTGATGTGCGTTGGCTGTGTCTGCCTGCTCCAGTGAAGAGAGAAACGGGAAATCATCTTGGTAGAGGCAACAAAGCAAAAGCGAGGCAGGATTGACATCTGCTCAACAGAGACGGATTCCCTGCGCTGACACAGTTCACAGTTACACGAGAAGCAATCTGAGCGGTCCGTCGACCGGAGACGTGTTTCCCAAGAGGTCGTTTAGCGAGTGAACAGCAGTGTGCGCGACTTTCAGGAGTGTGCCTGGAAAGTGCCAGAATCACCAGGAGCATCTGTGCAAAAGCTGCTGCCTCTGTGACCGCATTGAGGCACGTTCCCGTGTCTGCGAGTATATAGACGGCTCTTTCGCGTTCACTCCGAGGGAAACGGTCCGCTATTGCTTCTGTGCGTACAGACGCGATTCCCTTGTCTCTTGCGAACACAGGGAACTCTGTGCATCCAAATCTACAGGCTAAGGACGCGTCTGCATATGTTTTGGTGAACAATCGAGTGTGCGTGTTCTGACAGCTGCCTCTATGCAGACGTCTCCACAGAGCCACTTCTGAATGCCCCGCAGCCCAGGACTGAATGGATACACTAACAAGTGCACCGGTGTGAGCAACCACATATGCAGAAGGACGTCTTTCATCTCACAGAAGCGCGAACGTCTTGGCGTTCAAGCACATGGCAGAAACAAGGTGTGAACAGATGAGCTGCTGCTATTTTCTCCGTTCGGCATGCTTCGTTGTAGCTCTCTTGCCGGTCGCCGGCTTAGCGGCTTGCTTTGCGCGACTAGCTCTGGGGAGAGAAGGAGATAGCGCCGGAAACCTCGCCTTTTGCCTTCTTCGGCGCTGGAACCTGGTTGCTGCGCCTTCTCTTTGTCCATGTGCACACACACGATTCCTCAGCGAAAACCATGCAGAAACCTTTCCACGAGCACCCAGGGATGTGCACCCAGCACCACGTGCACGCACACGCAGCTAGAGAAAAGCACCTACCTTTTCACACACTGATGCCTAAGCAAACGCGTGGCCACACACACACACACATCCGCAAGCGCGCCTACTCCCATCTATTGAGGGAAAGACGGACGAGCAACGTCCTGACAGGCTTGAGGGGAAAAACGTCCGTTGACGGTTGGCGTACTGCACGCCCGCCTACGGGGCTGCAGGGGAATCCACATTTGGAAGGTACCTGAAGATGTGCGCCTGATCTTGGAGCTCCGCTAGTAGGGTAGCAAAGACACTCGTAGGCAGTACTGAATGCTGCTCCGTGCTACTTCTCCTCCGCTGGCAAATGCTTCACAGTCGCCCTAGGAAAGACGTTTAACAATCGATCTCCAAGAGGAACGAAACACATGATGCCATAAGGCGAAAGAATAGCAGGGCATCTCTTCACAGGCTTGTCCCTGATCTATAGCTGAGGGCAAACACTTGTGTGCTTGTGGGAGAGCCTGTGTCTTTCCTGGAAGCGTTTGGGAGTTTTGCTCAGACGCGTGTTTCCTCAAGTTCAAGAATCAAGATCTAGGATACCTGCAGACAGGTGCCTGTTTGTGTGGAGACAGTCTGTTTGAAACTGTGTTCCTCAGCGCCCGCTCTTTCTCCCCGTCGCTCCACACGCCTGGGAGTCCCTTTCTTTCTCTCCACAAGCACGTGTGTTGACTTCGTCGCACATGTGCATCTGCACAAGCGTTGAGCTCAGCAGAGCGTGTCTCTTGACACTTGATGTGCGTTGGCTGTGTCTGCCTGCTCCAGTGAAGAGAGAAACGGGAAATCATCTTGGTAGAGGCAACAAAGCAAAAGCGAGGCAGGATTGACATCTGCTCAACAGAGACGGATTCCCTGCGCTGACACAGTTCACAGTTACACGAGAAGCAATCTGAGCGGTCCGTCGACCGGAGACGTGTTTCCCAAGAGGTCGTTTAGCGAGTGAACAGCAGTGTGCGCGACTTTCAGGAGTGTGCCTGGAAAGTGCCAGAATCACCAGGAGCATCTGTGCAAAAGCTGCTGCCTCTGTGACCGCATTGAGGCACGTTCCCGTGTCTGCGAGTATATAGACGGCTCTTTCGCGTTCACTCCGAGGGAAACGGTCCGCTATTGCTTCTGTGCGTACAGACGCGATTCCCTTGTCTCTTGCGAACACAGGGAACTCTGTGCATCCAAATCTACAGGCTAAGGACGCGTCTGCATATGTTTTGGTGAACAATCGAGTGTGCGTGTTCTGACAGCTGCCTCTATGCAGACGTCTCCACAGAGCCACTTCTGAATGCCCCGCAGCCCAGGACTGAATGGATACACTAACAAGTGCACCGGTGTGAGCAACCACATATGCAGAAGGACGTCTTTCATTCAACAGAAGCGCGAACGTCTTGGCGTTCAAGCACATGGCAGAAACAAGGTGTGAACAGATGAGCTGCTGCTATTTTCTCCGTTCGGCATGCTTCGTTGTAGCTCTCTTGCCGGTCGCCGGCTTAGCGGCTTGCTTTGCGCGACTAGCTCTGGGGAGAGAAGGAGATAGCGCCGGAAACCTCGCCTTTTGCCTTCTTCGGCGCTGGAACCTGGTTGCTGCGCCTTCTCTTTGTCCATGTGCACACACACGATTCCTCAGCGAAAACCATGCAGAAACCTTTCCACGAGCACCCAGGGATGTGCACCCAGCACCACGTGCACGCACACGCAGCTAGAGAAAAGCACCTACCTTTTCACACACTGATGCCTAAGCAAACGCGTGGCCACACACACACACACATCCGCAAGCGCGCCTACTCCCATCTATTGAGGGAAAGACGGACGAGCAACGTCCTGACAGGCTTGAGGGGAAAAACGTCCGTTGACGGTTGGCGTACTGCACGCCCGCCTACGGGGCTGCAGGGGAATCCACATTTGGAAGGTACCTGAAGATGTGCGCCTGATCTTGGAGCTCCGCTAGTAGGGTAGCAAAGACACTCGTAGGCAGTACTGAATGCTGCTCCGTGCTACTTCTCCTCCGCTGGCAAATGCTTCACAGTCGCCCTAGGAAAGACGTTTAACAATCGATCTCCAAGAGGAACGAAACACATGATGCCATAAGGCGAAAGAATAGCAGGGCATCTCTTCACAGGCTTGTCCCTGATCTATAGCTGAGGGCAAACACTTGTGTGCTTGTGGGAGAGCCTGTGTCTTTCCTGGAAGCGTTTGGGAGTTTTGCTCAGACGCGTGTTTCCTCAAGTTCAAGAATCAAGATCTAGGATACCTGCAGACAGGTGCCTGTTTGTGTGGAGACAGTCTGTTTGAAACTGTGTTCCTCAGCGCCCGCTCTTTCTCCCCGTCGCTCCACACGCCTGGGAGTCCCTTTCTTTCTCTCCACAAGCACGTGTGTTGACTTCGTCGCACATGTGCATCTGCACAAGCGTTGAGCTCAGCAGAGCGTGTCTCTTGACACTTGATGTGCGTTGGCTGTGTCTGCCTGCTCCAGTGAAGAGAGAAACGGGAAATCATCTTGGTAGAGGCAACAAAGCAAAAGCGAGGCAGGATTGACATCTGCTCAACAGAGACGGATTCCCTGCGCTGACACAGTTCACAGTTACACGAGAAGCAATCTGAGCGGTCCGTCGACCGGAGACGTGTTTCCCAAGAGGTCGTTTAGCGAGTGAACAGCAGTGTGCGCGACTTTCAGGAGTGTGCCTGGAAAGTGCCAGAATCACCAGGAGCATCTGTGCAAAAGCTGCTGCCTCTGTGACCGCATTGAGGCACGTTCGCGTGTCTGCGAGTATATAGACGGCTCTTTCGCGTTCACTCCGAGGGAAACGGTCCGCTATTGCTTCTGTGCGTACAGACGCGATTCCCTTGTCTCTTGCGAACACAGGGAACTCTGTGCATCCAAATCTACAGGCTAAGGACGCGTCTGCATATGTTTTGGTGAACAATCGAGTGTGCGTGTTCTGACAGCTGCCTCTATGCAGACGTCTCCACAGAGCCACTTCTGAATGCCCCGCAGCCCAGGACTGAATGGATACACTAACAAGTGCACCGGTGTGAGCAACCACATATGCAGAAGGACGTCTTTCATCTCACAGAAGCGCGAACGTCTTGGCGTTCAAGCACATGGCAGAAACAAGGTGTGAACAGATGAGCTGCTGCTATTTTCTCCGTTCGGCATGCTTCGTTGTAGCTCTCTTGCCGGTCGCCGGCTTAGCGGCTTGCTTTGCGCGACTAGCTCTGGGGAGAGAAGGAGATAGCGCCGGAAACCTCGCCTTTTGCCTTCTTCGGCGCTGGAACCTGGTTGCTGCGCCTTCTCTTTGTCCATGTGCACACACACGATTCCTCAGCGAAAACCATGCAGAAACCTTTCCACGAGCACCCAGGGATGTGCACCCAGCACCACGTGCACGCACACGCAGCTAGAGAAAAGCACCTACCTTTTCACACACTGATGCCTAAGCAAACGCGTGGCCACACACACGCACACATCCGCAAGCGCGCCTACTCCCATCTATTGAGGGAAAGACGGACGAGCAACGTCCTGACAGGCTTGAGGGGAAAAACGTCCGTTGACGGTTGGCGTACTGCACGCCCGCCTACGGGGCTGCAGGGGAATCCACATTTGGAAGGTACCTGAAGATGTGTGCCTGTTCTTGGAGCTCCGCTAGTAGGGTAGCAAAGACACTCGTAGGCAGTACTGAATGCTGCTCCGTGCTACTTCTCCTCCGCTGGCAAATGCTTCACAGTCGCCCTAGGAAAGACGTTTAACAATCGATCTCCAAGAGGAACGAAACACATGATGCCATAAGGCGAAAGAATAGCAGGGCATCTCTTCACAGGCTTGTCCCTGATCTATAGCTGAGGGCAAACACTTGTGTGCTTGTGGGAGAGCCTGTGTCTTTCCTGGAAGCGTTTGGGAGTTTTGCTCAGACGCGTGTTTCCTCAAGTTCAAGAATCAAGATCTAGGATACCTGCAGACAGGTGCCTGTTTGTGTGGAGACAGTCTGTTTGAAACTGTGTTCCTCAGCGCCCGCTCTTTCTCCCCGTCGCTCCACACGCCTGGGAGTCCCTTTCTTTCTCTCCACAAGCACGTGTGTTGACTTCGTCGCACATGTGCATCTGCACAAGCGTTGAGCTCAGCAGAGCGTGTCTCTTGACACTTGATGTGCGTTGGCTGTGTCTGCGTGCTCCAGTGAAGAGAGAAACGGGAAATCATCTTGGTAGAGGCAACAAAGCAAAAGCGAGGCAGGATTGACATCTGCTCAACAGAGACGGATTCCCTGCGCTGACACAGTTCACAGTTACACGAGAAGCAATCTGAGCGGTCCGTCGACCGGAGACGTGTTTCCCAAGAGGTCGTTTAGCGAGTGAACAGCAGTGTGCGCGACTTTCAGGAGTGTGCCTGGAAAGTGCCAGAATCACCAGGAGCATCTGTGCAAAAGCTGCTGCCTCTGTGACCGCATTGAGGCACGTTCGCGTGTCTGCGAGTATATAGACGGCTCTTTCGCGTTCACTCCGAGGGAAACGGTCCGCTATTGCTTCTGTGCGCACAGACGCGATTCCCTTGTCTCTTGCGAACACAGGGAACTCTGTGCATCCAAATCTACAGGCTAAGGACGCGTCTGCATATGTTTTGGTGAACAATCGAGTGTGCGTGTTCTGACAGCTGCCTCTATGCAGACGTCTCCACAGAGCCACTTCTGAATGCCCCGCAGCCCAGGACTGAATGGATACACTAACAAGTGCACCGGTGTGAGCAACCACATATGCAGAAGGACGTCTTTCATCTCACAGAAGCGCGAACGTCTTGGCGTTCAAGCACATGGCAGAAACAAGGTGTGAACAGATGAGCTGCTGCTATTTTCTCCGTTCGGCATGCTTCGTTGTAGCTCTCTTGCCGGTCGCCGGCTTAGCGGCTTGCTTTGCGCGACTAGCTCTGGGGAGAGAAGGAGATAGCGCCGGAAACCTCGCCTTTTGCCTTCTTCGGCGCTGGAACCTGGTTGCTGCGTCTTCTCTTTGTCCATGTGCACACACACGATTCCTCAGCGAAAACCATGCAGAAACCTTTCCACGAGCACCCAGGGATGTGCACCCAGCACCACGTGCACGCACACGCAGCTAGAGAAAAGCACCTACCTTTTCACACACTGATGCCTAAGCAAACGCGTGGCCACACACACGCACACATCCGCAAGCGCGCCTACTCCCATCTATTGAGGGAAAGACGGACGAGCTCTTTGGTTGCTCTTCACAGGCTTGTCCCTGATCTATAGCTGAGGGCAAACACTTGTGTGCTTGTGGGAGAGCCTGTGTCTTTCCTGGAAGCGTTTGGGAGTTTTGCTCAGACGCGTGTTTCCTCAAGTTCAAGAATCAAGATCTAGGATACCTGCAGACAGGTGCCTGTTTGTGTGGAGACAGTCTGTTTGAAACTGTGTTCCTCAGCGCCCGCTCTTTCTCCCCGTCGCTCCACACGCCTGGGAGTCCCTTTCTTTCTCTCCACAAGCACGTGTGTTGACTTCGTCGCACATGTGCATCTGCACAAGCGTTGAGCTCAGCAGACCGTGTCTCTTGACACTTGATGTGCGTTGGCTGTGTCTGCCTGCTCCAGTGAAGAGAGAAACGGGAAATCATCTTGGTAGAGGCAACAAAGCAAAAGCGAGGCAGGATTGACATCTGCTCAACAGAGACGGATTCCCTGCGCTGACACAGTTCACAGTTACACGAGAAGCAATCTGAGCGGTCCGTCGACCGGAGACGTGTTTCCCAAGAGGTCGTTTAGCGAGTGAACAGCAGTGTGCGCGACTTTCAGGAGTGTGCCTGGAAAGTGCCAGAATCACCAGGAGCATCTGTTCAAAAGCTGCTGCCTCTGTGACCGCATTGAGGCACGTTCCCGTGTCTGCGAGTATATAGACGACTCTTTCGCGTTCACTCCGAGGGAAACGGTCCGCTATTGCTTCTGTGCGCACAGACGCGATTCCCTTGTCTCTTGCGAACACAGGGAACTCTGTGCATCCAAATCTACAGGCTAAGGACGCGTCTGCATATGTTTTGGTGAACAATCGAGTGTGCGTGTTCTGACAGCTGCCTCTATGCAGACGTCTCCACAGAGCCACTTCTGAATGCCCCGCAGCCCAGGACTGAATGGATACACTAACAAGTGCACCGGTGTGAGCAACCACATATGCAGAAGGACGTCTTTCATCTCACAGAAGCGCGAACGTCTTGGCGTTCAAGCACATGGCAGAAACAAGGTGTGAACAGATGAGCTGCTGCTATTTTCTCCGTTCGGCATGCTTCGTTGTAGCTCTCTTGCCGGTCGCCGGCTTAGCGGCTTGCTTTGCGCGACTAGCTCTGGGGAGAGAAGGAGATAGCGCCGGAAACCTCGCCTTTTGCCTTCTTCGGCGCTGGAACCTGGTTGCTGCGCCTTCTCTTTGTCCATGTGCACACACACGATTCCTCAGCGAAAACCATGCAGAAACCTTTCCACGAGCACCCAGGGATGTGCACCCAGCACCACGTGCACGCACACGCAGCTAGAGAAAAGCACCTACCTTTTCACACACTGATGCCTAAGCAAACGCGTGGCCACACACACGCACACATCCGCAAGCGCGCCTACTCCCATCTATTGAGGGAAAGACGGACGAGCTCTTTGGTTGCTCTTCACAGGCTTGTCCCTGATCTATAGCTGAGGGCAAACACTTGTGTGCTTGTGGGAGAGCCTGTGTCTTTCCTGGAAGCGTTTGGGAGTTTTGCTCAGACGCGTGTTTCCTCAAGTTCAAGAATCAAGATCTAGGATACCTGCAGACAGGTGCCTGTTTGTGTGGAGACAGTCTGTTTGAAACTGTGTTCCTCAGCGCCCGCTCTTTCTCCCCGTCGCTCCACACGCCTGGGAGTCCCTTTCTTTCTCTCCACAAGCACGTGTGTTGACTTCGTCGCACATGTGCATCTGCACAAGCGTTGAGCTCAGCAGAGCGTGTCTCTTGACACTTGATGTGCGTTGGCTGTGTCTGCGTGCTCCAGTGAAGAGAGAAACGGGAAATCATCTTGGTAGAGGCAACAAAGCAAAAGCGAGGCAGGATTGACATCTGCTCAACAGAGACGGATTCCCTGCGCTGACACAGTTCACAGTTACACGAGAAGCAATCTGAGCGGTCCGTCGACCGGAGACGTGTTTCCCAAGAGGTCGTTTAGCGAGTGAACAGCAGTGTGCGCGACTTTCAGGAGTGTGCCTGGAAAGTGCCAGAATCACCAGGAGCATCTGTGCAAAAGCTGCTGCCTCTGTGACCGCATTGAGGCACGTTCGCGTGTCTGCGAGTATATAGACGGCTCTTTCGCGTTCACTCCGAGGGAAACGGTCCGCTATTGCTTCTGTGCGCACAGACGCGATTCCCTTGTCTCTTGCGAACACAGGGAACTCTGTGCATCCAAATCTACAGGCTAAGGACGCGTCTGCATATGTTTTGGTGAACAATCGAGTGTGCGTGTTCTGACAGCTGCCTCTATGCAGACGTCTCCACAGAGCCACTTCTGAATGCCCCGCAGCCCAGGACTGAATGGATACACTAACAAGTGCACCGGTGTGAGCAACCACATATGCAGAAGGACGTCTTTCATCTCACAGAAGCGCGAACGTCTTGGCGTTCAAGCACATGGCAGAAACAAGGTGTGAACAGATGAGCTGCTGCTATTTTCTCCGTTCGGCATGCTTCGTTGTAGCTCTCTTGCCGGTCGCCGGCTTAGCGGCTTGCTTTGCGCGACTAGCTCTGGGGAGAGAAGGAGATAGCGCCGGAAACCTCGCCTTTTGCCTTCTTCGGCGCTGGAACCTGGTTGCTGCGCCTTCTCTTTGTCCATGTGCACACACACGATTCCTCAGCGAAAACCATGCAGAAACCTTTCCACGAGCACCCAGGGATGTGCACCCAGCACCACGTGCACGCACACGCAGCTAGAGAAAAGCACCTACCTTTTCACACACTGATGCCTAAGCAAACGCGTGGCCACACACACGCACACATCCGCAAGCGCGCCTACTCCCATCTATTGAGGGAAAGACGGACGAGCTCTTTGGTTGCTCTTCACAGGCTTGTCCCTGATCTATAGCTGAGGGCAAACACTTGTGTGCTTGTGGGAGAGCCTGTGTCTTTCCTGGAAGCGTTTGGGAGTTTTGCTCAGACGCGTGTTTCCTCAAGTTCAAGAATCAAGATCTAGGATACCTGCAGACAGGTGCCTGTTTGTGTGGAGACAGTCTGTTTGAAACTGTGTTCCTCAGCGCCCGCTCTTTCTCCCCGTCGCTCCACACGCCTGGGAGTCCCTTTCTTTCTCTCCACAAGCACGTGTGTTGACTTCGTCGCACATGTGCATCTGCACAAGCGTTGAGCTCAGCAGAGCGTGTCTCTTGACACTTGATGTGCGTTGGCTGTGTCTGCCTGCTCCAGTGAAGAGAGAAACGTGAAATCATCTTGGTAGAGGCAACAAAGCAAAAGCGAGGCAGGATTGACATCTGCTCAACAGAGACGGATTCCCTGCGCTGACACAGTTCACAGTTACACGAGAAGCAATCTGAGCGGTCCGTCGACCAAAGACGTGTTTCCCAAGAGGTCGTTTAGCGAGTGAACAGCAGTGTGCGCGACTTTCAGGAGTGTGCCTGGAAAGTGCCAGAATCACCAGGAGCATCTGTGCAAAAGCTGCTGCCTCTGTGACCGCATTGAGGCACGTTCGCGTGTCTGCGAGTATATAGACGGCTCTTTCGCGTTCACTCCGAGGGAAACGGTCCGCTATTGCTTCTGTGCGCACAGACGCGATTCCCTTGTCTCTTGCGAACACAGGGAACTCTGTGCATCCAAATCTACAGGCTAAGGACGCGTCTGCATATGTTTTGGTGAACAATCGAGTGTGCGTGTTCTGACAGCTGCCTCTATGCAGACGTCTCCACAGAGCCACTTCTGAATGCCCCGCAGCCCAGGACTGAATGGATACACTAACAAGTGCACCGGTGTGAGCAACCACATATGCAGAAGGACGTCTTTCATCTCACAGAAGCGCGAACGTCTTGGCGTTCAAGCACATGGCAGAAACAAGGTGTGAACAGATGAGCTGCTGCTATTTTCTCCGTTCGGCATGCTTCGTTGTAGCTCTCTTGCCGGTCGCCGGCTTAGCGGCTTGCTTTGCGCGACTAGCTCTGGGGAGAGAAGGAGATAGCGCCGGAAACCTCGCCTTTTGCCTTCTTCGGCGCTGGAACCTGGTTGCTGCGCCTTCTCTTTGTCCATGTGCACACACACGATTCCTCAGCGAAAACCATGCAGAAACCGTTCCACGAGCACCCAGGGATGTGCACCCAGCACCACGTGCACGCACACGCAGCTAGAGAAAAGCACCTACCTTTTCACACACTGATGCCTAAGCAAACGCGTGGCCACACACACGCACACATCCGCAAGCGCGCCTACTCCCATCTATTGAGGGAAAGACGGACGAGCTCTTTGGTTGCTCTTCACAGGCTTGTCCCTGATCTATAGCTGAGGGCAAACACTTGTGTGCTTGTGGGAGAGCCTGTGTCTTTCCTGGAAGCGTTTGGGAGTTTTGCTCAGACGCGTGTTTCCTCAAGTTCAAGAATCAAGATCTAGGATACCTGCAGACAGGTGCCTGTTTGTGTGGAGACAGTCTGTTTGAAACTGTGTTCCTCAGCGCCCGCTCTTTCTCCCCGTCGCTCCACACGCCTGGGAGTCCCTTTCTTTCTCTCCACAAGCACGTGTGTTGACTTCGTCGCACATGTGCATCTGCACAAGCGTTGAGCTCAGCAGAGCGTGTCTCTTGACACTTGATGTGCGTTGGCTGTGTCTGCGTGCTCCAGTGAAGAGAGAAACGGGAAATCATCTTGGTAGAGGCAACAAAGCAAAAGCGAGGCAGGATTGACATCTGCTCAACAGAGACGGATTCCCTGCGCTGACACAGTTCACAGTTACACGAGAAGCAATCTGAGCGGTCCGTCGACCGGAGACGTGTTTCCCAAGAGGTCGTTTAGCGAGTGAACAGCAGTGTGCGCGACTTTCAGGAGTGTGCCTGGAAAGTGCCAGAATCACCAGGAGCATCTGTGCAAAAGCTGCTGCCTCTGTGACCGCATTGAGGCACGTTCGCGTGTCTGCGAGTATATAGACGGCTCTTTCGCGTTCACTCCGAGGGAAACGGTCCGCTATTGCTTCTGTGCGCACAGACGCGATTCCCTTGTCTCTTGCGAACACAGGGAACTCTGTGCATCCAAATCTACAGGCTAAGGACGCGTCTGCATATGTTTTGGTGAACAATCGAGTGTGCGTGTTCTGACAGCTGCCTCTATGCAGACGTCTCCACAGAGCCACTTCTGAATGCCCCGCAGCCCAGGACTGAATGGATACACTAACAAGTGCACCGGTGTGAGCAACCACATATGCAGAAGGACGTCTTTCATCTCACAGAAGCGCGAACGTCTTGGCGTTCAAGCACATGGCAGAAACAAGGTGTGAACAGATGAGCTGCTGCTATTTTCTCCGTTCGGCATGCTTCGTTGTAGCTCTCTTGCCGGTCGCCGGCTTAGCGGCTTGCTTTGCGCGACTAGCTCTGGGGAGAGAAGGAGATAGCGCCGGAAACCTCGCCTTTTGCCTTCTTCGGCGCTGGAACCTGGTTGCTGCGCCTTCTCTTTGTCCATGTGCACACACACGATTCCTCAGCGAAAACCATGCAGAAACCGTTCCACGAGCACCCAGGGATGTGCACCCAGCACCACGTGCACGCACACGCAGCTAGAGAAAAGCACCTACCTTTTCACACACTGATGCCTAAGCAAACGCGTGGCCACACACACGCACACATCCGCAAGCGCGCCTACTCCCATCTATTGAGGGAAAGACGGACGAGCTCTTTGGTTGCTCTTCACAGGCTTGTCCCTGATCTATAGCTGAGGGCAAACACTTGTGTGCTTGTGGGAGAGCCTGTGTCTTTCCTGGAAGCGTTTGGGAGTTTTGCTCAGACGCGTGTTTCCTCAAGTTCAAGAATCAAGATCTAGGATACCTGCAGACAGGTGCCTGTTTGTGTGGAGACAGTCTGTTTGAAACTGTGTTCCTCAGCGCCCGCTCTTTCTCCCCGTCGCTCCACACGCCTGGGAGTCCCTTTCTTTCTCTCCACAAGCACGTGTGTTGACTTCGTCGCACATGTGCATCTGCACAAGCGTTGAGCTCAGCAGAGCGTGTCTCTTGACACTTGATGTGCGTTGGCTGTGTCTGCCTGCTCCAGTGAAGAGAGAAACGTGAAATCATCTTGGTAGAGGCAACAAAGCAAAAGCGAGGCAGGATTGACATCTGCTCAACAGAGACGGATTCCCTGCGCTGACACAGTTCACAGTTACACGAGAAGCAATCTGAGCGGTCCGTCGACCGGAGACGTGTTTCCCAAGAGGTCGTTTAGCGAGTGAACAGCAGTGTGCGCGACTTTCAGGAGTGTGCCTGGAAAGTGCCAGAATCACCAGGAGCATCTGTGCAAAAGCTGCTGCCTCTGTGACCGCATTGAGGCACGTTCGCGTGTCTGCGAGTATATAGACGGCTCTTTCGCGTTCACTCCGAGGGAAACGGTCCGCTATTGCTTCTGTGCGCACAGACGCGATTCCCTTGTCTCTTGCGAACACAGGGAACTCTGTGCATCCAAATCTACAGGCTAAGGACGCGTCTGCATATGTTTTGGTGAACAATCGAGTGTGCGTGTTCTGACAGCTGCCTCTATGCAGACGTCTCCACAGAGCCACTTCTGAATGCCCCGCAGCCCAGGACTGAATGGATACACTAACAAGTGCACCGGTGTGAGCAACCACATATGCAGAAGGACGTCTTTCATCTCACAGAAGCGCGAACGTCTTGGCGTTCAAGCACATGGCAGAAACAAGGTGTGAACAGATGAGCTGCTGCTATTTTCTCCGTTCGGCATGCTTCGTTGTAGCTCTCTTGCCGGTCGCCGGCTTAGCGGCTTGCTTTGCGCGACTAGCTCTGGGGAGAGAAGGAGATAGCGCCGGAAACCTCGCCTTTTGCCTTCTTCGGCGCTGGAACCTGGTTGCTGCGCCTTCTCTTTGTCCATGTGCACACACACGATTCCTCAGCGAAAACCATGCAGAAACCGTTCCACGAGCACCCAGGGATGTGCACCCAGCACCACGTGCACGCACACGCAGCTAGAGAAAAGCACCTACCTTTTCACACACTGATGCCTAAGCAAACGCGTGGCCACACACACGCACACATCCGCAAGCGCGCCTACTCCCATCTATTGAGGGAAAGACGGACGAGCTCTTTGGTTGCTCTTCACAGGCTTGTCCCTGATCTATAGCTGAGGGCAAACACTTGTGTGCTTGTGGGAGAGCCTGTGTCTTTCCTGGAAGCGTTTGGGAGTTTTGCTCAGACGCGTGTTTCCTCAAGTTCAAGAATCAAGATCTAGGATACCTGCAGACAGGTGCCTGTTTGTGTGGAGACAGTCTGTTTGAAACTGTGTTCCTCAGCGCCCGCTCTTTCTCCCCGTCGCTCCACACGCCTGGGAGTCCCTTTCTTTCTCTCCACAAGCACGTGTGTTGACTTCGTCGCACATGTGCATCTGCACAAGCGTTGAGCTCAGCAGAGCGTGTCTCTTGACACTTGATGTGCGTTGGCTGTGTCTGCCTGCTCCAGTGAAGAGAGAAACGTGAAATCATCTTGGTAGAGGCAACAAAGCAAAAGCGAGGCAGGATTGACATCTGCTCAACAGAGACGGATTCCCTGCGCTGACACAGTTCACAGTTACACGAGAAGCAATCTGAGCGGTCCGTCGACCGGAGACGTGTTTCCCAAGAGGTCGTTTAGCGAGTGAACAGCAGTGTGCGCGACTTTCAGGAGTGTGCCTGGAAAGTGCCAGAATCACCAGGAGCATCTGTGCAAAAGCTGCTGCCTCTGTGACCGCATTGAGGCACGTTCGCGTGTCTGCGAGTATATAGACGGCTCTTTCGCGTTCACTCCGAGGGAAACGGTCCGCTATTGCTTCTGTGCGCACAGACGCGATTCCCTTGTCTCTTGCGAACACAGGGAACTCTGTGCATCCAAATCTACAGGCTAAGGACGCGTCTGCATATGTTTTGGTGAACAATCGAGTGTGCGTGTTCTGACAGCTGCCTCTATGCAGACGTCTCCACAGAGCCACTTCTGAATGCCCCGCAGCCCAGGACTGAATGGATACACTAACAAGTGCACCGGTGTGAGCAACCACATATGCAGAAGGACGTCTTTCATCTCACAGAAGCGCGAACGTCTTGGCGTTCAAGCACATGGCAGAAACAAGGTGTGAACAGATGAGCTGCTGCTATTTTCTCCGTTCGGCATGCTTCGTTGTAGCTCTCTTGCCGGTCGCCGGCTTAGCGGCTTGCTTTGCGCGACTAGCTCTGGGGAGAGAAGGAGATAGCGCCGGAAACCTCGCCTTTTGCCTTCTTCGGCGCTGGAACCTGGTTGCTGCGCCTTCTCTTTGTCCATGTGCACACACACGATTCCTCAGCGAAAACCATGCAGAAACCTTTCCACGAGCACCCAGGGATGTGCACCCAGCACCACGTGCACGCACACGCAGCTAGAGAAAAGCACCTACCTTTTCACACACTGATGCCTAAGCAAACGCGTGGCCACACACACGCACACATCCGCAAGCGCGCCTACTCCCATCTATTGAGGGAAAGACGGACGAGCTCTTTGGTTGCTCTTCACAGGCTTGTCCCTGATCTATAGCTGAGGGCAAACACTTGTGTGCTTGTGGGAGAGCCTGTGTCTTTCCTGGAAGCGTTTGGGAGTTTTGCTCAGACGCGTGTTTCCTCAAGTTCAAGAATCAAGATCTAGGATACCTGCAGACAGGTGCCTGTTTGTGTGGAGACAGTCTGTTTGAAACTGTGTTCCTCAGCGCCCGCTCTTTCTCCCCGTCGCTCCACACGCCTGGGAGTCCCTTTCTTTCTCTCCACAAGCACGTGTGTTGACTTCGTCGCACATGTGCATCTGCACAAGCGTTGAGCTCAGCAGAGCGTGTCTCTTGACACTTGATGTGCGTTGGCTGTGTCTGCCTGCTCCAGTGAAGAGAGAAACGGGAAATCATCTTGGTAGAGGCAACAAAGCAAAAGCGAGGCAGGATTGACATCTGCTCAACAGAGACGGATTCCCTGCGCTGACACAGTTCACAGTTACACGAGAAGCAATCTGAGCGGTCCGTCGACCGGAGACGTGTTTCCCAAGAGGTCGTTTAGCGAGTGAACAGCAGTGTGCGCGACTTTCAGGAGTGTGCCTGGAAAGTGCCAGAATCACCAGGAGCATCTGTGCAAAAGCTGCTGCCTCTGTGACCGCATTGAGGCACGTTCGCGTGTCTGCGAGTATATAGACGGCTCTTTCGCGTTCACTCCGAGGGAAACGGTCCGCTATTGCTTCTGTGCGCACAGACGCGATTCCCTTGTCTCTTGCGAACACAGGGAACTCTGTGCATCCAAATCTACAGGCTAAGGACGCGTCTGCATATGTTTTGGTGAACAATCGAGTGTGCGTGTTCTGACAGCTGCCTCTATGCAGACGTCTCCACAGAGCCACTTCTGAATGCCCCGCAGCCCAGGACTGAATGGATACACTAACAAGTGCACCGGTGTGAGCAACCACATATGCAGAAGGACGTCTTTCATCTCACAGAAGCGCGAACGTCTTGGCGTTCAAGCACATGGCAGAAACAAGGTGTGAACAGATGAGCTGCTGCTATTTTCTCCGTTCGGCATGCTTCGTTGTAGCTCTCTTGCCGGTCGCCGGCTTAGCGGCTTGCTTTGCGCGACTAGCTCTGGGGAGAGAAGGAGATAGCGCCGGAAACCTCGCCTTTTGCCTTCTTCGGCGCTGGAACCTGGTTGCTGCGCCTTCTCTTTGTCCATGTGCACACACACGATTCCTCAGCGAAAACCATGCAGAAACCTTTCCACGAGCACCCAGGGATGTGCACCCAGCACCACGTGCACGCACACGCAGCTAGAGAAAAGCACCTACCTTTTCACACACTGATGCCTAAGCAAACGCGTGGCCACACACACGCACACATCCGCAAGCGCGCCTACTCCCATCTATTGAGGGAAAGACGGACGAGCTCTTTGGTTGCTCTTCACAGGCTTGTCCCTGATCTATAGCTGAGGGCAAACACTTGTGTGCTTGTGGGAGAGCCTGTGTCTTTCCTGGAAGCGTTTGGGAGTTTTGCTCAGACGCGTGTTTCCTCAAGTTCAAGAATCAAGATCTAGGATACCTGCAGACAGGTGCCTGTTTGTGTGGAGACAGTCTGTTTGAAACTGTGTTCCTCAGCGCCCGCTCTTTCTCCCCGTCGCTCCACACGCCTGGGAGTCCCTTTCTTTCTCTCCACAAGCACGTGTGTTGACTTCGTCGCACATGTGCATCTGCACAAGCGTTGAGCTCAGCAGAGCGTGTCTCTTGACACTTGATGTGCGTTGGCTGTGTCTGCCTGCTCCAGTGAAGAGAGAAACGGGAAATCATCTTGGTAGAGGCAACAAAGCAAAAGCGAGGCAGGATTGACATCTGCTCAACAGAGACGGATTCCCTGCGCTGACACAGTTCACAGTTACACGAGAAGCAATCTGAGCGGTCCGTCGACCGGAGACGTGTTTCCCAAGAGGTCGTTTAGCGAGTGAACAGCAGTGTGCGCGACTTTCAGGAGTGTGCCTGGAAAGTGCCAGAATCACCAGGAGCATCTGTGCAAAAGCTGCTGCCTCTGTGACCGCATTGAGGCACGTTCGCGTGTCTGCGAGTATATAGACGGCTCTTTCGCGTTCACTCCGAGGGAAACGGTCCGCTATTGCTTCTGTGCGCACAGACGCGATTCCCTTGTCTCTTGCGAACACAGGGAACTCTGTGCATCCAAATCTACAGGCTAAGGACGCGTCTGCATATGTTTTGGTGAACAATCGAGTGTGCGTGTTCTGACAGCTGCCTCTATGCAGACGTCTCCACAGAGCCACTTCTGAATGCCCCGCAGCCCAGGACTGAATGGATACACTAACAAGTGCACCGGTGTGAGCAACCACATATGCAGAAGGACGTCTTTCATCTCACAGAAGCGCGAACGTCTTGGCGTTCAAGCACATGGCAGAAACAAGGTGTGAACAGATGAGCTGCTGCTATTTTCTCCGTTCGGCATGCTTCGTTGTAGCTCTCTTGCCGGTCGCCGGCTTAGCGGCTTGCTTTGCGCGACTAGCTCTGGGGAGAGAAGGAGATAGCGCCGGAAACCTCGCCTTTTGCCTTCTTCGGCGCTGGAACCTGGTTGCTGCGCCTTCTCTTTGTCCATGTGCACACACACGATTCCTCAGCGAAAACCATGCAGAAACCTTTCCACGAGCACCCAGGGATGTGCACCCAGCACCACGTGCACGCACACGCAGCTAGAGAAAAGCACCTACCTTTTCACACACTGATGCCTAAGCAAACGCGTGGCCACACACACGCACACATCCGCAAGCGCGCCTACTCCCATCTATTGAGGGAAAGACGGACGAGCAACGTCCTGACAGGCTTGAGGGGAAAAACGTCCGTTGACGGTTGGCGTACTGCACGCCCGCCTACGGGGCTGCAGGGGAATCCACATTTGGAAGGTACCTGAAGATGTGTGCCTGTTCTTGGAGCTCCGCTAGTAGGGTAGCAAAGACACTCGTAGGCAGTACTGAATGCTGCTCCGTGCTACTTCTCCTCCGCTGGCAAATGCTTCACAGTCGCCCTAGGAAAGACGTTTAACAATCGATCTCCAAGAGGAACGAAACACATGATGCCATAAGGCGAAAGAATAGCAGGGCATCTCTTCACAGGCTTGTCCCTGATCTATAGCTGAGGGCAAACACTTGTGTGCTTGTGGGAGAGCCTGTGTCTTTCCTGGAAGCGTTTGGGAGTTTTGCTCAGACGCGTGTTTCCTCAAGTTCAAGAATCAAGATCTAGGATACCTGCAGACAGGTGCCTGTTTGTGTGGAGACAGTCTGTTTGAAACTGTGTTCCTCAGCGCCCGCTCTTTCTCCCCGTCGCTCCACACGCCTGGGAGTCCCTTTCTTTCTCTCCACAAGCACGTGTGTTGACTTCGTCGCACATGTGCATCTGCACAAGCGTTGAGCTCAGCAGAGCGTGTCTCTTGACACTTGATGTGCGTTGGCTGTGTCTGCGTGCTCCAGTGAAGAGAGAAACGGGAAATCATCTTGGTAGAGGCAACAAAGCAAAAGCGAGGCAGGATTGACATCTGCTCAACAGAGACGGATTCCCTGCGCTGACACAGTTCACAGTTACACGAGAAGCAATCTGAGCGGTCCGTCGACCGGAGACGTGTTTCCCAAGAGGTCGTTTAGCGAGTGAACAGCAGTGTGCGCGACTTTCAGGAGTGTGCCTGGAAAGTGCCAGAATCACCAGGAGCATCTGTGCAAAAGCTGCTGCCTCTGTGACCGCATTGAGGCACGTTCGCGTGTCTGCGAGTATATAGACGGCTCTTTCGCGTTCACTCCGAGGGAAACGGTCCGCTATTGCTTCTGTGCGCACAGACGCGATTCCCTTGTCTCTTGCGAACACAGGGAACTCTGTGCATCCAAATCTACAGGCTAAGGACGCGTCTGCATATGTTTTGGTGAACAATCGAGTGTGCGTGTTCTGACAGCTGCCTCTATGCAGACGTCTCCACAGAGCCACTTCTGAATGCCCCGCAGCCCAGGACTGAATGGATACACTAACAAGTGCACCGGTGTGAGCAACCACATATGCAGAAGGACGTCTTTCATCTCACAGAAGCGCGAACGTCTTGGCGTTCAAGCACATGGCAGAAACAAGGTGTGAACAGATGAGCTGCTGCTATTTTCTCCGTTCGGCATGCTTCGTTGTAGCTCTCTTGCCGGTCGCCGGCTTAGCGGCTTGCTTTGCGCGACTAGCTCTGGGGAGAGAAGGAGATAGCGCCGGAAACCTCGCCTTTTGCCTTCTTCGGCGCTGGAACCTGGTTGCTGCGCCTTCTCTTTGTCCATGTGCACACACACGATTCCTCAGCGAAAACCATGCAGAAACCTTTCCACGAGCACCCAGGGATGTGCACCCAGCACCACGTGCACGCACACGCAGCTAGAGAAAAGCACCTACCTTTTCACACACTGATGCCTAAGCAAACGCGTGGCCACACACACGCACACATCCGCAAGCGCGCCTACTCCCATCTATTGAGGGAAAGACGGACGAGCTCTTTGGTTGCTCTTCACAGGCTTGTCCCTGATCTATAGCTGAGGGCAAACACTTGTGTGCTTGTGGGAGAGCCTGTGTCTTTCCTGGAAGCGTTTGGGAGTTTTGCTCAGACGCGTGTTTCCTCAAGTTCAAGAATCAAGATCTAGGATACCTGCAGACAGGTGCCTGTTTGTGTGGAGACAGTCTGTTTGAAACTGTGTTCCTCAGCGCCCGCTCTTTCTCCCCGTCGCTCCACACGCCTGGGAGTCCCTTTCTTTCTCTCCACAAGCACGTGTGTTGACTTCGTCGCACATGTGCATCTGCACAAGCGTTGAGCTCAGCAGAGCGTGTCTCTTGACACTTGATGTGCGTTGGCTGTGTCTGCCTGCTCCAGTGAAGAGAGAAACGGGAAATCATCTTGGTAGAGGCAACAAAGCAAAAGCGAGGCAGGATTGACATCTGCTCAACAGAGACGGATTCCCTGCGCTGACACAGTTCACAGTTACACGAGAAGCAATCTGAGCGGTCCGTCGACCGGAGACGTGTTTCCCAAGAGGTCGTTTAGCGAGTGAACAGCAGTGTGCGCGACTTTCAGGAGTGTGCCTGGAAAGTGCCAGAATCACCAGGAGCATCTGTGCAAAAGCTGCTGCCTCTGTGACCGCATTGAGGCACGTTCGCGTGTCTGCGAGTATATAGACGGCTCTTTCGCGTTCACTCCGAGGGAAACGGTCCGCTATTGCTTCTGTGCGCACAGACGCGATTCCCTTGTCTCTTGCGAACACAGGGAACTCTGTGCATCCAAATCTACAGGCTAAGGACGCGTCTGCATATGTTTTGGTGAACAATCGAGTGTGCGTGTTCTGACAGCTGCCTCTATGCAGACGTCTCCACAGAGCCACTTCTGAATGCCCCGCAGCCCAGGACTGAATGGATACACTAACAAGTGCACCGGTGTGAGCAACCACATATGCAGAAGGACGTCTTTCATCTCACAGAAGCGCGAACGTCTTGGCGTTCAAGCACATGGCAGAAACAAGGTGTGAACAGATGAGCTGCTGCTATTTTCTCCGTTCGGCATGCTTCGTTGTAGCTCTCTTGCCGGTCGCCGGCTTAGCGGCTTGCTTTGCGCGACTAGCTCTGGGGAGAGAAGGAGATAGCGCCGGAAACCTCGCCTTTTGCCTTCTTCGGCGCTGGAACCTGGTTGCTGCGCCTTCTCTTTGTCCATGTGCACACACACGATTCCTCAGCGAAAACCATGCAGAAACCTTTCCACGAGCACCCAGGGATGTGCACCCAGCACCACGTGCACGCACACGCAGCTAGAGAAAAGCACCTACCTTTTCACACACTGATGCCTAAGCAAACGCGTGGCCACACACACGCACACATCCGCAAGCGCGCCTACTCCCATCTATTGAGGGAAAGACGGACGAGCTCTTTGGTTGCTCTTCACAGGCTTGTCCCTGATCTATAGCTGAGGGCAAACACTTGTGTGCTTGTGGGAGAGCCTGTGTCTTTCCTGGAAGCGTTTGGGAGTTTTGCTCAGACGCGTGTTTCCTCAAGTTCAAGAATCAAGATCTAGGATACCTGCAGACAGGTGCCTGTTTGTGTGGAGACAGTCTGTTTGAAACTGTGTTCCTCAGCGCCCGCTCTTTCTCCCCGTCGCTCCACACGCCTGGGAGTCCCTTTCTTTCTCTCCACAAGCACGTGTGTTGACTTCGTCGCACATGTGCATCTGCACAAGCGTTGAGCTCAGCAGAGCGTGTCTCTTGACACTTGATGTGCGTTGGCTGTGTCTGCCTGCTCCAGTGAAGAGAGAAACGGGAAATCATCTTGGTAGAGGCAACAAAGCAAAAGCGAGGCAGGATTGACATCTGCTCAACAGAGACGGATTCCCTGCGCTGACACAGTTCACAGTTACACGAGAAGCAATCTGAGCGGTCCGTCGACCGGAGACGTGTTTCCCAAGAGGTCGTTTAGCGAGTGAACAGCAGTGTGCGCGACTTTCAGGAGTGTGCCTGGAAAGTGCCAGAATCACCAGGAGCATCTGTGCAAAAGCTGCTGCCTCTGTGACCGCATTGAGGCACGTTCGCGTGTCTGCGAGTATATAGACGGCTCTTTCGCGTTCACTCCGAGGGAAACGGTCCGCTATTGCTTCTGTGCGCACAGACGCGATTCCCTTGTCTCTTGCGAACACAGGGAACTCTGTGCATCCAAATCTACAGGCTAAGGACGCGTCTGCATATGTTTTGGTGAACAATCGAGTGTGCGTGTTCTGACAGCTGCCTCTATGCAGACGTCTCCACAGAGCCACTTCTGAATGCCCCGCAGCCCAGGACTGAATGGATACACTAACAAGTGCACCGGTGTGAGCAACCACATATGCAGAAGGACGTCTTTCATCTCACAGAAGCGCGAACGTCTTGGCGTTCAAGCACATGGCAGAAACAAGGTGTGAACAGATGAGCTGCTGCTATTTTCTCCGTTCGGCATGCTTCGTTGTAGCTCTCTTGCCGGTCGCCGGCTTAGCGGCTTGCTTTGCGCGACTAGCTCTGGGGAGAGAAGGAGATAGCGCCGGAAACCTCGCCTTTTGCCTTCTTCGGCGCTGGAACCTGGTTGCTGCGCCTTCTCTTTGTCCATGTGCACACACACGATTCCTCAGCGAAAACCATGCAGAAACCTTTCCACGAGCACCCAGGGATGTGCACCCAGCACCACGTGCACGCACACGCAGCTAGAGAAAAGCACCTACCTTTTCACACACTGATGCCTAAGCAAACGCGTGGCCACACACACGCACACATCCGCAAGCGCGCCTACTCCCATCTATTGAGGGAAAGACGGACGAGCTCTTTGGTTGCTCTTCACAGGCTTGTCCCTGATCTATAGCTGAGGGCAAACACTTGTGTGCTTGTGGGAGAGCCTGTGTCTTTCCTGGAAGCGTTTGGGAGTTTTGCTCAGACGCGTGTTTCCTCAAGTTCAAGAATCAAGATCTAGGATACCTGCAGACAGGTGCCTGTTTGTGTGGAGACAGTCTGTTTGAAACTGTGTTCCTCAGCGCCCGCTCTTTCTCCCCGTCGCTCCACACGCCTGGGAGTCCCTTTCTTTCTCTCCACAAGCACGTGTGTTGACTTCGTCGCACATGTGCATCTGCACAAGCGTTGAGCTCAGCAGAGCGTGTCTCTTGACACTTGATGTGCGTTGGCTGTGTCTGCCTGCTCCAGTGAAGAGAGAAACGGGAAATCATCTTGGTAGAGGCAACAAAGCAAAAGCGAGGCAGGATTGACATCTGCTCAACAGAGACGGATTCCCTGCGCTGACACAGTTCACAGTTACACGAGAAGCAATCTGAGCGGTCTGTCGACCGGAGACGTGTTTCCCAAGAGGTCGTTTAGCGAGTGAACAGCAGTGTGCGCGACTTTCAGGAGTGTGCCTGGAAAGTGCCAGAATCACCAGGAGCATCTGTGCAAAAGCTGCTGCCTCTGTGACCGCATTGAGGCACGTTCGCGTGTCTGCGAGTATATAGACGGCTCTTTCGCGTTCACTCCGAGGGAAACGGTCCGCTATTGCTTCTGTGCGCACAGACGCGATTCCCTTGTCTCTTGCGAACACAGGGAACTCTGTGCATCCAAATCTACAGGCTAAGGACGCGTCTGCATATGTTTTGGTGAACAATCGAGTGTGCGTGTTCTGACAGCTGCCTCTATGCAGACGTCTCCACAGAGCCACTTCTGAATGCCCCGCAGCCCAGGACTGAATGGATACACTAACAAGTGCACCGGTGTGAGCAACCACATATGCAGAAGGACGTCTTTCATCTCACAGAAGCGCGAACGTCTTGGCGTTCAAGCACATGGCAGAAACAAGGTGTGAACAGATGAGCTGCTGCTATTTTCTCCGTTCGGCATGCTTCGTTGTAGCTCTCTTGCCGGTCGCCGGCTTAGCGGCTTGCTTTGCGCGACTAGCTCTGGGGAGAGAAGGAGATAGCGCCGGAAACCTCGCCTTTTGCCTTCTTCGGCGCTGGAACCTGGTTGCTGCGCCTTCTCTTTGTCCATGTGCACACACACGATTCCTCAGCGAAAACCATGCAGAAACCTTTCCACGAGCACCCAGGGATGTGCACCCAGCACCACGTGCACGCACACGCAGCTAGAGAAAAGCACCTACCTTTTCACACACTGATGCCTAAGCAAACGCGTGGCCACACACACGCACACATCCGCAAGCGCGCCTACTCCCATCTATTGAGGGAAAGACGGACGAGCAACGTCCTGACAGGCTTGAGGGGAAAAACGTCCGTTGACGGTTGGCGTACTGCACGCCCGCCTACGGGGCTGCAGGGGAATCCACATTTGGAAGGTACCTGAAGATGTGTGCCTGTTCTTGGAGCTCCGCTAGTAGGGTAGCAAAGACACTCGTAGGCAGTACTGAATGCTGCTCCGTGCTACTTCTCCTCCGCTGGCAAATGCTTCACAGTCGCCCTAGGAAAGACGTTTAACAATCGATCTCCAAGAGGAACGAAACACATGATGCCATAAGGCGAAAGAATAGCAGGGCATCTCTTCACAGGCTTGTCCCTGATCTATAGCTGAGGGCAAACACTTGTGTGCTTGTGGGAGAGCCTGTGTCTTTCCTGGAAGCGTTTGGGAGTTTTGCTCAGACGCGTGTTTCCTCAAGTTCAAGAATCAAGATCTAGGATACCTGCAGACAGGTGCCTGTTTGTGTGGAGACAGTCTGTTTGAAACTGTGTTCCTCAGCGCCCGCTCTTTCTCCCCGTCGCTCCACACGCCTGGGAGTCCCTTTCTTTCTCTCCACAAGCACGTGTGTTGACTTCGTCGCACATGTGCATCTGCACAAGCGTTGAGCTCAGCAGAGCGTGTCTCTTGACACTTGATGTGCGTTGGCTGTGTCTGCCTGCTCCAGTGAAGAGAGAAACGGGAAATCATCTTGGTAGAGGCAACAAAGCAAAAGCGAGGCAGGATTGACATCTGCTCAACAGAGACGGATTCCCTGCGCTGACACAGTTCACAGTTACACGAGAAGCAATCTGAGCGGTCCGTCGACCGGAGACGTGTTTCCCAAGAGGTCGTTTAGCGAGTGAACAGCAGTGTGCGCGACTTTCAGGAGTGTGCCTGGAAAGTGCCAGAATCACCAGGAGCATCTGTGCAAAAGCTGCTGCCTCTGTGACCGCATTGAGGCACGTTCGCGTGTCTGCGAGTATATAGACGGCTCTTTCGCGTTCACTCCGAGGGAAACGGTCCGCTATTGCTTCTGTGCGCACAGACGCGATTCCCTTGTCTCTTGCGAACACAGGGAACTCTGTGCATCCAAATCTACAGGCTAAGGACGCGTCTGCATATGTTTTGGTGAACAATCGAGTGTGCGTGTTCTGACAGCTGCCTCTATGCAGACGTCTCCACAGAGCCACTTCTGAATGCCCCGCAGCCCAGGACTGAATGGATACACTAACAAGTGCACCGGTGTGAGCAACCACATATGCAGAAGGACGTCTTTCATCTCACAGAAGCGCGAACGTCTTGGCGTTCAAGCACATGGCAGAAACAAGGTGTGAACAGATGAGCTGCTGCTATTTTCTCCGTTCGGCATGCTTCGTTGTAGCTCTCTTGCCGGTCGCCGGCTTAGCGGCTTGCTTTGCGCGACTAGCTCTGGGGAGAGAAGGAGATAGCGCCGGAAACCTCGCCTTTTGCCTTCTTCGGCGCTGGAACCTGGTTGCTGCGCCTTCTCTTTGTCCATGTGCACACACACGATTCCTCAGCGAAAACCATGCAGAAACCTTTCCACGAGCACCCAGGGATGTGCACCCAGCACCACGTGCACGCACACGCAGCTAGAGAAAAGCACCTACCTTTTCACACACTGATGCCTAAGCAAACGCGTGGCCACACACACGCACACATCCGCAAGCGCGCCTACTCCCATCTATTGAGGGAAAGACGGACGAGCAACGTCCTGACAGGCTTGAGGGGAAAAACGTCCGTTGACGGTTGGCGTACTGCACGCCCGCCTACGGGGCTGCAGGGGAATCCACATTTGGAAGGTACCTGAAGATGTGTGCCTGTTCTTGGAGCTCCGCTAGTAGGGTAGCAAAGACACTCGTAGGCAGTACTGAATGCTGCTCCGTGCTACTTCTCCTCCGCTGGCAAATGCTTCACAGTCGCCCTAGGAAAGACGTTTAACAATCGATCTCCAAGAGGAACGAAACACATGATGCCATAAGGCGAAAGAATAGCAGGGCATCTCTTCACAGGCTTGTCCCTGATCTATAGCTGAGGGCAAACACTTGTGTGCTTGTGGGAGAGCCTGTGTCTTTCCTGGAAGCGTTTGGGAGTTTTGCTCAGACGCGTGTTTCCTCAAGTTCAAGAATCAAGATCTAGGATACCTGCAGACAGGTGCCTGTTTGTGTGGAGACAGTCTGTTTGAAACTGTGTTCCTCAGCGCCCGCTCTTTCTCCCCGTCGCTCCACACGCCTGGGAGTCCCTTTCTTTCTCTCCACAAGCACGTGTGTTGACTTCGTCGCACATGTGCATCTGCACAAGCGTTGAGCTCAGCAGAGCGTGTCTCTTGACACTTGATGTGCGTTGGCTGTGTCTGCGTGCTCCAGTGAAGAGAGAAACGGGAAATCATCTTGGTAGAGGCAACAAAGCAAAAGCGAGGCAGGATTGACATCTGCTCAACAGAGACGGATTCCCTGCGCTGACACAGTTCACAGTTACACGAGAAGCAATCTGAGCGGTCCGTCGACCGGAGACGTGTTTCCCAAGAGGTCGTTTAGCGAGTGAACAGCAGTGTGCGCGACTTTCAGGAGTGTGCCTGGAAAGTGCCAGAATCACCAGGAGCATCTGTGCAAAAGCTGCTGCCTCTGTGACCGCATTGAGGCACGTTCGCGTGTCTGCGAGTATATAGACGGCTCTTTCGCGTTCACTCCGAGGGAAACGGTCCGCTATTGCTTCTGTGCGCACAGACGCGATTCCCTTGTCTCTTGCGAACACAGGGAACTCTGTGCATCCAAATCTACAGGCTAAGGACGCGTCTGCATATGTTTTGGTGAACAATCGAGTGTGCGTGTTCTGACAGCTGCCTCTATGCAGACGTCTCCACAGAGCCACTTCTGAATGCCCCGCAGCCCAGGACTGAATGGATACACTAACAAGTGCACCGGTGTGAGCAACCACATATGCAGAAGGACGTCTTTCATCTCACAGAAGCGCGAACGTCTTGGCGTTCAAGCACATGGCAGAAACAAGGTGTGAACAGATGAGCTGCTGCTATTTTCTCCGTTCGGCATGCTTCGTTGTAGCTCTCTTGCCGGTCGCCGGCTTAGCGGCTTGCTTTGCGCGACTAGCTCTGGGGAGAGAAGGAGATAGCGCCGGAAACCTCGCCTTTTGCCTTCTTCGGCGCTGGAACCTGGTTGCTGCGCCTTCTCTTTGTCCATGTGCACACACACGATTCCTCAGCGAAAACCATGCAGAAACCTTTCCACGAGCACCCAGGGATGTGCACCCAGCACCACGTGCACGCACACGCAGCTAGAGAAAAGCACCTACCTTTTCACACACTGATGCCTAAGCAAACGCGTGGCCACACACACGCACACATCCGCAAGCGCGCCTACTCCCATCTATTGAGGGAAAGACGGACGAGCAACGTCCTGACAGGCTTGAGGGGAAAAACGTCCGTTGACGGTTGGCGTACTGCACGCCCGCCTACGGGGCTGCAGGGGAATCCACATTTGGAAGGTACCTGAAGATGTGTGCCTGTTCTTGGAGCTCCGCTAGTAGGGTAGCAAAGACACTCGTAGGCAGTACTGAATGCTGCTCCGTGCTACTTCTCCTCCGCTGGCAAATGCTTCACAGTCGCCCGAGGAAAGACGTTTAACAATCGATCTCCAAGAGGAACGAAACACATGATGCCATAAGGCGAAAGAATAGCAGGGCATCTCTTCACAGGCTTGTCCCTGATCTATAGCTGAGGGCAAACACTTGTGTGCTTGTGGGAGAGCCTGTGTCTTTCCTGGAAGCGTTTGGGAGTTTTGCTCAGACGCGTGTTTCCTCAAGTTCAAGAATCAAGATCTAGGATACCTGCAGACAGGTGCCTGTTTGTGTGGAGACAGTCTGTTTGAAACTGTGTTCCTCAGCGCCCGCTCTTTCTCCCCGTCGCTCCACACGCCTGGGAGTCCCTTTCTTTCTCTCCACAAGCACGTGTGTTGACTTCGTCGCACATGTGCATCTGCACAAGCGTTGAGCTCAGCAGAGCGTGTCTCTTGACACTTGATGTGCGTTGGCTGTGTCTGCCTGCTCCAGTGAAGAGAGAAACGGGAAATCATCTTGGTAGAGGCAACAAAGCAAAAGCGAGGCAGGATTGACATCTGCTCAACAGAGACGGATTCCCTGCGCTGACACAGTTCACAGTTACACGAGAAGCAATCTGAGCGGTCCGTCGACCGGAGACGTGTTTCCCAAGAGGTCGTTTAGCGAGTGAACAGCAGTGTGCGCGACTTTCAGGAGTGTGCCTGGAAAGTGCCAGAATCACCAGGAGCATCTGTGCAAAAGCTGCTGCCTCTGTGACCGCATTGAGGCACGTTCGCGTGTCTGCGAGTATATAGACGGCTCTTTCGCGTTCACTCCGAGGGAAACGGTCCGCTATTGCTTCTGTGCGCACAGACGCGATTCCCTTGTCTCTTGCGAACACAGGGAACTCTGTGCATCCAAATCTACAGGCTAAGGACGCGTCTGCATATGTTTTGGTGAACAATCGAGTGTGCGTGTTCTGACAGCTGCCTCTATGCAGACGTCTCCACAGAGCCACTTCTGAATGCCCCGCAGCCCAGGACTGAATGGATACACTAACAAGTGCACCGGTGTGAGCAACCACATATGCAGAAGGACGTCTTTCATCTCACAGAAGCGCGAACGTCTTGGCGTTCAAGCACATGGCAGAAACAAGGTGTGAACAGATGAGCTGCTGCTATTTTCTCCGTTCGGCATGCTTCGTTGTAGCTCTCTTGCCGGTCGCCGGCTTAGCGGCTTGCTTTGCGCGACTAGCTCTGGGGAGAGAAGGAGATAGCGCCGGAAACCTCGCCTTTTGCCTTCTTCGGCGCTGGAACCTGGTTGCTGCGCCTTCTCTTTGTCCATGTGCACACACACGATTCCTCAGCGAAAACCATGCAGAAACCTTTCCACGAGCACCCAGGGATGTGCACCCAGCACCACGTGCACGCACACGCAGCTAGAGAAAAGCACCTACCTTTTCACACACTGATGCCTAAGCAAACGCGTGGCCACACACACGCACACATCCGCAAGCGCGCCTACTCCCATCTATTGAGGGAAAGACGGACGAGCTCTTTGGTTGCTCTTCACAGGCTTGTCCCTGATCTATAGCTGAGGGCAAACACTTGTGTGCTTGTGGGAGAGCCTGTGTCTTTCCTGGAAGCGTTTGGGAGTTTTGCTCAGACGCGTGTTTCCTCAAGTTCAAGAATCAAGATCTAGGATACCTGCAGACAGGTGCCTGTTTGTGTGGAGACAGTCTGTTTGAAACTGTGTTCCTCAGCGCCCGCTCTTTCTCCCCGTCGCTCCACACGCCTGGGAGTCCCTTTCTTTCTCTCCACAAGCACGTGTGTTGACTTCGTCGCACATGTGCATCTGCACAAGCGTTGAGCTCAGCAGAGCGTGTCTCTTGACACTTGATGTGCGTTGGCTGTGTCTGCCTGCTCCAGTGAAGAGAGAAACGGGAAATCATCTTGGTAGAGGCAACAAAGCAAAAGCGAGGCAGGATTGACATCTGCTCAACAGAGACGGATTCCCTGCGCTGACACAGTTCACAGTTACACGAGAAGCAATCTGAGCGGTCCGTCGACCGGAGACGTGTTTCCCAAGAGGTCGTTTAGCGAGTGAACAGCAGTGTGCGCGACTTTCAGGAGTGTGCCTGGAAAGTGCCAGAATCACCAGGAGCATCTGTGCAAAAGCTGCTGCCTCTGTGACCGCATTGAGGCACGTTCGCGTGTCTGCGAGTATATAGACGGCTCTTTCGCGTTCACTCCGAGGGAAACGGTCCGCTATTGCTTCTGTGCGCACAGACGCGATTCCCTTGTCTCTTGCGAACACAGGGAACTCTGTGCATCCAAATCTACAGGCTAAGGACGCGTCTGCATATGTTTTGGTGAACAATCGAGTGTGCGTGTTCTGACAGCTGCCTCTATGCAGACGTCTCCACAGAGCCACTTCTGAATGCCCCGCAGCCCAGGACTGAATGGATACACTAACAAGTGCACCGGTGTGAGCAACCACATATGCAGAAGGACGTCTTTCATCTCACAGAAGCGCGAACGTCTTGGCGTTCAAGCACATGGCAGAAACAAGGTGTGAACAGATGAGCTGCTGCTATTTTCTCCGTTCGGCATGCTTCGTTGTAGCTCTCTTGCCGGTCGCCGGCTTAGCGGCTTGCTTTGCGCGACTAGCTCTGGGGAGAGAAGGAGATAGCGCCGGAAACCTCGCCTTTTGCCTTCTTCGGCGCTGGAACCTGGTTGCTGCGCCTTCTCTTTGTCCATGTGCACACACACGATTCCTCAGCGAAAACCATGCAGAAACCTTTCCACGAGCACCCAGGGATGTGCACCCAGCACCACGTGCACGCACACGCAGCTAGAGAAAAGCACCTACCTTTTCACACACTGATGCCTAAGCAAACGCGTGGCCACACACACGCACACATCCGCAAGCGCGCCTACTCCCATCTATTGAGGGAAAGACGGACGAGCTCTTTGGTTGCTCTTCACAGGCTTGTCCCTGATCTATAGCTGAGGGCAAACACTTGTGTGCTTGTGGGAGAGCCTGTGTCTTTCCTGGAAGCGTTTGGGAGTTTTGCTCAGACGCGTGTTTCCTCAAGTTCAAGAATCAAGATCTAGGATACCTGCAGACAGGTGCCTGTTTGTGTGGAGACAGTCTGTTTGAAACTGTGTTCCTCAGCGCCCGCTCTTTCTCCCCGTCGCTCCACACGCCTGGGAGTCCCTTTCTTTCTCTCCACAAGCACGTGTGTTGACTTCGTCGCACATGTGCATCTGCACAAGCGTTGAGCTCAGCAGAGCGTGTCTCTTGACACTTGATGTGCGTTGGCTGTGTCTGCCTGCTCCAGTGAAGAGAGAAACGGGAAATCATCTTGGTAGAGGCAACAAAGCAAAAGCGAGGCAGGATTGACATCTGCTCAACAGAGACGGATTCCCTGCGCTGACACAGTTCACAGTTACACGAGAAGCAATCTGAGCGGTCCGTCGACCGGAGACGTGTTTCCCAAGAGGTCGTTTAGCGAGTGAACAGCAGTGTGCGCGACTTTCAGGAGTGTGCCTGGAAAGTGCCAGAATCACCAGGAGCATCTGTGCAAAAGCTGCTGCCTCTGTGACCGCATTGAGGCACGTTCGCGTGTCTGCGAGTATATAGACGGCTCTTTCGCGTTCACTCCGAGGGAAACGGTCCGCTATTGCTTCTGTGCGCACAGACGCGATTCCCTTGTCTCTTGCGAACACAGGGAACTCTGTGCATCCAAATCTACAGGCTAAGGACGCGTCTGCATATGTTTTGGTGAACAATCGAGTGTGCGTGTTCTGACAGCTGCCTCTATGCAGACGTCTCCACAGAGCCACTTCTGAATGCCCCGCAGCCCAGGACTGAATGGATACACTAACAAGTGCACCGGTGTGAGCAACCACATATGCAGAAGGACGTCTTTCATCTCACAGAAGCGCGAACGTCTTGGCGTTCAAGCACATGGCAGAAACAAGGTGTGAACAGATGAGCTGCTGCTATTTTCTCCGTTCGGCATGCTTCGTTGTAGCTCTCTTGCCGGTCGCCGGCTTAGCGGCTTGCTTTGCGCGACTAGCTCTGGGGAGAGAAGGAGATAGCGCCGGAAACCTCGCCTTTTGCCTTCTTCGGCGCTGGAACCTGGTTGCTGCGCCTTCTCTTTGTCCATGTGCACACACACGATTCCTCAGCGAAAACCATGCAGAAACCTTTCCACGAGCACCCAGGGATGTGCACCCAGCACCACGTGCACGCACACGCAGCTAGAGAAAAGCACCTACCTTTTCACACACTGATGCCTAAGCAAACGCGTGGCCACACACACGCACACATCCGCAAGCGCGCCTACTCCCATCTATTGAGGGAAAGACGGACGAGCAACGTCCTGACAGGCTTGAGGGGAAAAACGTCCGTTGACGGTTGGCGTACTGCACGCCCGCCTACGGGGCTGCAGGGGAATCCACATTTGGAAGGTACCTGAAGATGTGTGCCTGTTCTTGGAGCTCCGCTAGTAGGGTAGCAAAGACACTCGTAGGCAGTACTGAATGCTGCTCCGTGCTACTTCTCCTCCGCTGGCAAATGCTTCACAGTCGCCCGAGGAAAGACGTTTAACAATCGATCTCCAAGAGGAACGAAACACATGATGCCATAAGGCGAAAGAATAGCAGGGCATCTCTTCACAGGCTTGTCCCTGATCTATAGCTGAGGGCAAACACTTGTGTGCTTGTGGGAGAGCCTGTGTCTTTCCTGGAAGCGTTTGGGAGTTTTGCTCAGACGCGTGTTTCCTCAAGTTCAAGAATCAAGATCTAGGATACCTGCAGACAGGTGCCTGTTTGTGTGGAGACAGTCTGTTTGAAACTGTGTTCCTCAGCGCCCGCTCTTTCTCCCCGTCGCTCCACACGCCTGGGAGTCCCTTTCTTTCTCTCCACAAGCACGTGTGTTGACTTCGTCGCACATGTGCATCTGCACAAGCGTTGAGCTCAGCAGAGCGTGTCTCTTGACACTTGATGTGCGTTGGCTGTGTCTGCCTGCTCCAGTGAAGAGAGAAACGGGAAATCATCTTGGTAGAGGCAACAAAGCAAAAGCGAGGCAGGATTGACATCTGCTCAACAGAGACGGATTCCCTGCGCTGACACAGTTCACAGTTACACGAGAAGCAATCTGAGCGGTCCGTCGACCGGAGACGTGTTTCCCAAGAGGTCGTTTAGCGAGTGAACAGCAGTGTGCGCGACTTTCAGGAGTGTGCCTGGAAAGTGCCAGAATCACCAGGAGCATCTGTGCAAAAGCTGCTGCCTCTGTGACCGCATTGAGGCACGTTCGCGTGTCTGCGAGTATATAGACGGCTCTTTCGCGTTCACTCCGAGGGAAACGGTCCGCTATTGCTTCTGTGCGCACAGACGCGATTCCCTTGTCTCTTGCGAACACAGGGAACTCTGTGCATCCAAATCTACAGGCTAAGGACGCGTCTGCATATGTTTTGGTGAACAATCGAGTGTGCGTGTTCTGACAGCTGCCTCTATGCAGACGTCTCCACAGAGCCACTTCTGAATGCCCCGCAGCCCAGGACTGAATGGATACACTAACAAGTGCACCGGTGTGAGCAACCACATATGCAGAAGGACGTCTTTCATCTCACAGAAGCGCGAACGTCTTGGCGTTCAAGCACATGGCAGAAACAAGGTGTGAACAGATGAGCTGCTGCTATTTTCTCCGTTCGGCATGCTTCGTTGTAGCTCTCTTGCCGGTCGCCGGCTTAGCGGCTTGCTTTGCGCGACTAGCTCTGGGGAGAGAAGGAGATAGCGCCGGAAACCTCGCCTTTTGCCTTCTTCGGCGCTGGAACCTGGTTGCTGCGCCTTCTCTTTGTCCATGTGCACACACACGATTCCTCAGCGAAAACCATGCAGAAACCTTTCCACGAGCACCCAGGGATGTGCACCCAGCACCACGTGCACGCACACGCAGCTAGAGAAAAGCACCTACCTTTTCACACACTGATGCCTAAGCAAACGCGTGGCCACACACACGCACACATCCGCAAGCGCGCCTACTCCCATCTATTGAGGGAAAGACGGACGAGCAACGTCCTGACAGGCTTGAGGGGAAAAACGTCCGTTGACGGTTGGCGTACTGCACGCCCGCCTACGGGGCTGCAGGGGAATCCACATTTGGAAGGTACCTGAAGATGTGTGCCTGTTCTTGGAGCTCCGCTAGTAGGGTAGCAAAGACACTCGTAGGCAGTACTGAATGCTGCTCCGTGCTACTTCTCCTCCGCTGGCAAATGCTTCACAGTCGCCCGAGGAAAGACGTTTAACAATCGATCTCCAAGAGGAACGAAACACATGATGCCATAAGGCGAATGAATAGCAGGGCATCTCTTCACAGGCTTGTCCCTGATCTATAGCTGAGGGCAAACACTTGTGTGCTTGTGGGAGAGCCTGTGTCTTTCCTGGAAGCGTTTGGGAGTTTTGCTCAGACGCGTGTTTCCTCAAGTTCAAGAATCAAGATCTAGGATACCTGCAGACAGGTGCCTGTTTGTGTGGAGACAGTCTGTTTGAAACTGTGTTCCTCAGCGCCCGCTCTTTCTCCCCGTCGCTCCACACGCCTGGGAGTCCCTTTCTTTCTCTCCACAAGCACGTGTGTTGACTTCGTCGCACATGTGCATCTGCACAAGCGTTGAGCTCAGCAGAGCGTGTCTCTTGACACTTGATGTGCGTTGGCTGTGTCTGCCTGCTCCAGTGAAGAGAGAAACGGGAAATCATCTTGGTAGAGGCAACAAAGCAAAAGCGAGGCAGGATTGACATCTGCTCAACAGAGACGGATTCCCTGCGCTGACACAGTTCACAGTTACACGAGAAGCAATCTGAGCGGTCCGTCGACCGGAGACGTGTTTCCCAAGAGGTCGTTTAGCGAGTGAACAGCAGTGTGCGCGACTTTCAGGAGTGTGCCTGGAAAGTGCCAGAATCACCAGGAGCATCTGTGCAAAAGCTGCTGCCTCTGTGACCGCATTGAGGCACGTTCGCGTGTCTGCGAGTATATAGACGGCTCTTTCGCGTTCACTCCGAGGGAAACGGTCCGCTATTGCTTCTGTGCGCACAGACGCGATTCCCTTGTCTCTTGCGAACACAGGGAACTCTGTGCATCCAAATCTACAGGCTAAGGACGCGTCTGCATATGTTTTGGTGAACAATCGAGTGTGCATGTTCTGACAGCTGCCTCTATGCAGACGTCTCCACAGAGCCACTTCTGAATGCCCCGCAGCCCAGGACTGAATGGATACACTAACAAGTGCACCGGTGTGAGCAACCACATATGCAGAAGGACGTCTTTCATCTCACAGAAGCGCGAACGTCTTGGCGTTCAAGCACATGGCAGAAACAAGGTGTGAACAGATGAGCTGCTGCTATTTTCTCCGTTCGGCATGCTTCGTTGTAGCTCTCTTGCCGGTCGCCGGCTTAGCGGCTTGCTTTGCGCGACTAGCTCTGGGGAGAGAAGGAGATAGCGCCGGAAACCTCGCCTTTTGCCTTCTTCGGCGCTGGAACCTGGTTGCTGCGCCTTCTCTTTGTCCATGTGCACACACACGATTCCTCAGCGAAAACCATGCAGAAACCTTTCCACGAGCACCCAGGGATGTGCACCCAGCACCACGTGCACGCACACGCAGCTAGAGAAAAGCACCTACCTTTTCACACACTGATGCCTAAGCAAACGCGTGGCCACACACACGCACACATCCGCAAGCGCGCCTACTCCCATCTATTGAGGGAAAGACGGACGAGCTCTTTGGTTGCTCTTCACAGGCTTGTCCCTGATCTATAGCTGAGGGCAAACACTTGTGTGCTTGTGGGAGAGCCTGTGTCTTTCCTGGAAGCGTTTGGGAGTTTTGCTCAGACGCGTGTTTCCTCAAGTTCAAGAATCAAGATCTAGGATACCTGCAGACAGGTGCCTGTTTGTGTGGAGACAGTCTGTTTGAAACTGTGTTCCTCAGCGCCCGCTCTTTCTCCCCGTCGCTCCACACGCCTGGGAGTCCCTTTCTTTCTCTCCACAAGCACGTGTGTTGACTTCGTCGCACATGTGCATCTGCACAAGCGTTGAGCTCAGCAGAGCGTGTCTCTTGACACTTGATGTGCGTTGGCTGTGTCTGCCTGCTCCAGTGAAGAGAGAAACGGGAAATCATCTTGGTAGAGGCAACAAAGCAAAAGCGAGGCAGGATTGACATCTGCTCAACAGAGACGGATTCCCTGCGCTGACACAGTTCACAGTTACACGAGAAGCAATCTGAGCGGTCCGTCGACCGGAGACGTGTTTCCCAAGAGGTCGTTTAGCGAGTGAACAGCAGTGTGCGCGACTTTCAGGAGTGTGCCTGGAAAGTGCCAGAATCACCAGGAGCATCTGTGCAAAAGCTGCTGCCTCTGTGACCGCATTGAGGCACGTTCGCGTGTCTGCGAGTATATAGACGGCTCTTTCGCGTTCACTCCGAGGGAAACGGTCCGCTATTGCTTCTGTGCGCACAGACGCGATTCCCTTGTCTCTTGCGAACACAGGGAACTCTGTGCATCCAAATCTACAGGCTAAGGACGCGTCTGCATATGTTTTGGTGAACAATCGAGTGTGCGTGTTCTGACAGCTGCCTCTATGCAGACGTCTCCACAGAGCCACTTCTGAATGCCCCGCAGCCCAGGACTGAATGGATACACTAACAAGTGCACCGGTGTGAGCAACCACATATGCAGAAGGACGTCTTTCATCTCACAGAAGCGCGAACGTCTTGGCGTTCAAGCACATGGCAGAAACAAGGTGTGAACAGATGAGCTGCTGCTATTTTCTCCGTTCGGCATGCTTCGTTGTAGCTCTCTTGCCGGTCGCCGGCTTAGCGGCTTGCTTTGCGCGACTAGCTCTGGGGAGAGAAGGAGATAGCGCCGGAAACCTCGCCTTTTGCCTTCTTCGGCGCTGGAACCTGGTTGCTGCGCCTTCTCTTTGTCCATGTGCACACACACGATTCCTCAGCGAAAACCATGCAGAAACCTTTCCACGAGCACCCAGGGATGTGCACCCAGCACCACGTGCACGCACACGCAGCTAGAGAAAAGCACCTACCTTTTCACACACTGATGCCTAAGCAAACGCGTGGCCACACACACGCACACATCCGCAAGCGCGCCTACTCCCATCTATTGAGGGAAAGACGGACGAGCAACGTCCTGACAGGCTTGAGGGGAAAAACGTCCGTTGACGGTTGGCGTACTGCACGCCCGCCTACGGGGCTGCAGGGGAATCCACATTTGGAAGGTACCTGAAGATGTGTGCCTGTTCTTGGAGCTCCGCTAGTAGGGTAGCAAAGACACTCGTAGGCAGTACTGAATGCTGCTCCGTGCTACTTCTCCTCCGCTGGCAAATGCTTCACAGTCGCCCGAGGAAAGACGTTTAACAATCGATCTCCAAGAGGAACGAAACACATGATGCCATAAGGCGAAAGAATAGCAGGGCATCTCTTCACAGGCTTGTCCCTGATCTATAGCTGAGGGCAAACACTTGTGTGCTTGTGGGAGAGCCTGTGTCTTTCCTGGAAGCGTTTGGGAGTTTTGCTCAGACGCGTGTTTCCTCAAGTTCAAGAATCAAGATCTAGGATACCTGCAGACAGGTGCCTGTTTGTGTGGAGACAGTCTGTTTGAAACTGTGTTCCTCAGCGCCCGCTCTTTCTCCCCGTCGCTCCACACGCCTGGGAGTCCCTTTCTTTCTCTCCACAAGCACGTGTGTTGACTTCGTCGCACATGTGCATCTGCACAAGCGTTGAGCTCAGCAGAGCGTGTCTCTTGACACTTGATGTGCGTTGGCTGTGTCTGCCTGCTCCAGTGAAGAGAGAAACGGGAAATCATCTTGGTAGAGGCAACAAAGCAAAAGCGAGGCAGGATTGACATCTGCTCAACAGAGACGGATTCCCTGCGCTGACACAGTTCACAGTTACACGAGAAGCAATCTGAGCGGTCCGTCGACCGGAGACGTGTTTCCCAAGAGGTCGTTTAGCGAGTGAACAGCAGTGTGCGCGACTTTCAGGAGTGTGCCTGGAAAGTGCCAGAATCACCAGGAGCATCTGTGCAAAAGCTGCTGCCTCTGTGACCGCATTGAGGCACGTTCGCGTGTCTGCGAGTATATAGACGGCTCTTTCGCGTTCACTCCGAGGGAAACGGTCCGCTATTGCTTCTGTGCGCACAGACGCGATTCCCTTGTCTCTTGCGAACACAGGGAACTCTGTGCATCCAAATCTACAGGCTAAGGACGCGTCTGCATATGTTTTGGTGAACAATCGAGTGTGCGTGTTCTGACAGCTGCCTCTATGCAGACGTCTCCACAGAGCCACTTCTGAATGCCCCGCAGCCCAGGACTGAATGGATACACTAACAAGTGCACCGGTGTGAGCAACCACATATGCAGAAGGACGTCTTTCATCTCACAGAAGCGCGAACGTCTTGGCGTTCAAGCACATGGCAGAAACAAGGTGTGAACAGATGAGCTGCTGCTATTTTCTCCGTTCGGCATGCTTCGTTGTAGCTCTCTTGCCGGTCGCCGGCTTAGCGGCTTGCTTTGCGCGACTAGCTCTGGGGAGAGAAGGAGATAGCGCCGGAAACCTCGCCTTTTGCCTTCTTCGGCGCTGGAACCTGGTTGCTGCGCCTTCTCTTTGTCCATGTGCACACACACGATTCCTCAGCGAAAACCATGCAGAAACCTTTCCACGAGCACCCAGGGATGTGCACCCAGCACCACGTGCACGCACACGCAGCTAGAGAAAAGCACCTACCTTTTCACACACTGATGCCTAAGCAAACGCGTGGCCACACACACGCACACATCCGCAAGCGCGCCTACTCCCATCTATTGAGGGAAAGACGGACGAGCTCTTTGGTTGCTCTTCACAGGCTTGTCCCTGATCTATAGCTGAGGGCAAACACTTGTGTGCTTGTGGGAGAGCCTGTGTCTTTCCTGGAAGCGTTTGGGAGTTTTGCTCAGACGCGTGTTTCCTCAAGTTCAAGAATCAAGATCTAGGATACCTGCAGACAGGTGCCTGTTTGTGTGGAGACAGTCTGTTTGAAACTGTGTTCCTCAGCGCCCGCTCTTTCTCCCCGTCGCTCCACACGCCTGGGAGTCCCTTTCTTTCTCTCCACAAGCACGTGTGTTGACTTCGTCGCACATGTGCATCTGCACAAGCGTTGAGCTCAGCAGAGCGTGTCTCTTGACACTTGATGTGCGTTGGCTGTGTCTGCCTGCTCCAGTGAAGAGAGAAACGGGAAATCATCTTGGTAGAGGCAACAAAGCAAAAGCGAGGCAGGATTGACATCTGCTCAACAGAGACGGATTCCCTGCGCTGACACAGTTCACAGTTACACGAGAAGCAATCTGAGCGGTCCGTCGACCGGAGACGTGTTTCCCAAGAGGTCGTTTAGCGAGTGAACAGCAGTGTGCGCGACTTTCAGGAGTGTGCCTGGAAAGTGCCAGAATCACCAGGAGCATCTGTGCAAAAGCTGCTGCCTCTGTGACCGCATTGAGGCACGTTCGCGTGTCTGCGAGTATATAGACGGCTCTTTCGCGTTCACTCCGAGGGAAACGGTCCGCTATTGCTTCTGTGCGCACAGACGCGATTCCCTTGTCTCTTGCGAACACAGGGAACTCTGTGCATCCAAATCTACAGGCTAAGGACGCGTCTGCATATGTTTTGGTGAACAATCGAGTGTGCGTGTTCTGACAGCTGCCTCTATGCAGACGTCTCCACAGAGCCACTTCTGAATGCCCCGCAGCCCAGGACTGAATGGATACACTAACAAGTGCACCGGTGTGAGCAACCACATATGCAGAAGGACGTCTTTCATCTCACAGAAGCGCGAACGTCTTGGCGTTCAAGCACATGGCAGAAACAAGGTGTGAACAGATGAGCTGCTGCTATTTTCTCCGTTCGGCATGCTTCGTTGTAGCTCTCTTGCCGGTCGCCGGCTTAGCGGCTTGCTTTGCGCGACTAGCTCTGGGGAGAGAAGGAGATAGCGCCGGAAACCTCGCCTTTTGCCTTCTTCGGCGCTGGAACCTGGTTGCTGCGCCTTCTCTTTGTCCATGTGCACACACACGATTCCTCAGCGAAAACCATGCAGAAACCTTTCCACGAGCACCCAGGGATGTGCACCCAGCACCACGTGCACGCACACGCAGCTAGAGAAAAGCACCTACCTTTTCACACACTGATGCCTAAGCAAACGCGTGGCCACACACACGCACACATCCGCAAGCGCGCCTACTCCCATCTATTGAGGGAAAGACGGACGAGCAACGTCCTGACAGGCTTGAGGGGAAAAACGTCCGTTGACGGTTGGCGTACTGCACGCCCGCCTACGGGGCTGCAGGGGAATCCACATTTGGAAGGTACCTGAAGATGTGTGCCTGTTCTTGGAGCTCCGCTAGTAGGGTAGCAAAGACACTCGTAGGCAGTACTGAATGCTGCTCCGTGCTACTTCTCCTCCGCTGGCAAATGCTTCACAGTCGCCCGAGGAAAGACGTTTAACAATCGATCTCCAAGAGGAACGAAACACATGATGCCATAAGGCGAAAGAATAGCAGGGCATCTCTTCACAGGCTTGTCCCTGATCTATAGCTGAGGGCAAACACTTGTGTGCTTGTGGGAGAGCCTGTGTCTTTCCTGGAAGCGTTTGGGAGTTTTGCTCAGACGCGTGTTTCCTCAAGTTCAAGAATCAAGATCTAGGATACCTGCAGACAGGTGCCTGTTTGTGTGGAGACAGTCTGTTTGAAACTGTGTTCCTCAGCGCCCGCTCTTTCTCCCCGTCGCTCCACACGCCTGGGAGTCCCTTTCTTTCTCTCCACAAGCACGTGTGTTGACTTCGTCGCACATGTGCATCTGCACAAGCGTTGAGCTCAGCAGAGCGTGTCTCTTGACACTTGATGTGCGTTGGCTGTGTCTGCCTGCTCCAGTGAAGAGAGAAACGGGAAATCATCTTGGTAGAGGCAACAAAGCAAAAGCGAGGCAGGATTGACATCTGCTCAACAGAGACGGATTCCCTGCGCTGACACAGTTCACAGTTACACGAGAAGCAATCTGAGCGGTCCGTCGACCGGAGACGTGTTTCCCAAGAGGTCGTTTAGCGAGTGAACAGCAGTGTGCGCGACTTTCAGGAGTGTGCCTGGAAAGTGCCAGAATCACCAGGAGCATCTGTGCAAAAGCTGCTGCCTCTGTGACCGCATTGAGGCACGTTCGCGTGTCTGCGAGTATATAGACGGCTCTTTCGCGTTCACTCCGAGGGAAACGGTCCGCTATTGCTTCTGTGCGCACAGACGCGATTCCCTTGTCTCTTGCGAACACAGGGAACTCTGTGCATCCAAATCTACAGGCTAAGGACGCGTCTGCATATGTTTTGGTGAACAATCGAGTGTGCGTGTTCTGACAGCTGCCTCTATGCAGACGTCTCCACAGAGCCACTTCTGAATGCCCCGCAGCCCAGGACTGAATGGATACACTAACAAGTGCACCGGTGTGAGCAACCACATATGCAGAAGGACGTCTTTCATCTCACAGAAGCGCGAACGTCTTGGCGTTCAAGCACATGGCAGAAACAAGGTGTGAACAGATGAGCTGCTGCTATTTTCTCCGTTCGGCATGCTTCGTTGTAGCTCTCTTGCCGGTCGCCGGCTTAGCGGCTTGCTTTGCGCGACTAGCTCTGGGGAGAGAAGGAGATAGCGCCGGAAACCTCGCCTTTTGCCTTCTTCGGCGCTGGAACCTGGTTGCTGCGCCTTCTCTTTGTCCATGTGCACACACACGATTCCTCAGCGAAAACCATGCAGAAACCTTTCCACGAGCACCCAGGGATGTGCACCCAGCACCACGTGCACGCACACGCAGCTAGAGAAAAGCACCTACCTTTTCACACACTGATGCCTAAGCAAACGCGTGGCCACACACACGCACACATCCGCAAGCGCGCCTACTCCCATCTATTGAGGGAAAGACGGACGAGCTCTTTGGTTGCTCTTCACAGGCTTGTCCCTGATCTATAGCTGAGGGCAAACACTTGTGTGCTTGTGGGAGAGCCTGTGTCTTTCCTGGAAGCGTTTGGGAGTTTTGCTCAGACGCGTGTTTCCTCAAGTTCAAGAATCAAGATCTAGGATACCTGCAGACAGGTGCCTGTTTGTGTGGAGACAGTCTGTTTGAAACTGTGTTCCTCAGCGCCCGCTCTTTCTCCCCGTCGCTCCACACGCCTGGGAGTCCCTTTCTTTCTCTCCACAAGCACGTGTGTTGACTTCGTCGCACATGTGCATCTGCACAAGCGTTGAGCTCAGCAGAGCGTGTCTCTTGACACTTGATGTGCGTTGGCTGTGTCTGCCTGCTCCAGTGAAGAGAGAAACGGGAAATCATCTTGGTAGAGGCAACAAAGCAAAAGCGAGGCAGGATTGACATCTGCTCAACAGAGACGGATTCCCTGCGCTGACACAGTTCACAGTTACACGAGAAGCAATCTGAGCGGTCTGTCGACCGGAGACGTGTTTCCCAAGAGGTCGTTTAGCGAGTGAACAGCAGTGTGCGCGACTTTCAGGAGTGTGCCTGGAAAGTGCCAGAATCACCAGGAGCATCTGTGCAAAAGCTGCTGCCTCTGTGACCGCATTGAGGCACGTTCGCGTGTCTGCGAGTATATAGACGGCTCTTTCGCGTTCACTCCGAGGGAAACGGTCCGCTATTGCTTCTGTGCGCACAGACGCGATTCCCTTGTCTCTTGCGAACACAGGGAACTCTGTGCATCCAAATCTACAGGCTAAGGACGCGTCTGCATATGTTTTGGTGAACAATCGAGTGTGCGTGTTCTGACAGCTGCCTCTATGCAGACGTCTCCACAGAGCCACTTCTGAATGCCCCGCAGCCCAGGACTGAATGGATACACTAACAAGTGCACCGGTGTGAGCAACCACATATGCAGAAGGACGTCTTTCATCTCACAGAAGCGCGAACGTCTTGGCGTTCAAGCACATGGCAGAAACAAGGTGTGAACAGATGAGCTGCTGCTATTTTCTCCGTTCGGCATGCTTCGTTGTAGCTCTCTTGCCGGTCGCCGGCTTAGCGGCTTGCTTTGCGCGACTAGCTCTGGGGAGAGAAGGAGATAGCGCCGGAAACCTCGCCTTTTGCCTTCTTCGGCGCTGGAACCTGGTTGCTGCGCCTTCTCTTTGTCCATGTGCACACACACGATTCCTCAGCGAAAACCATGCAGAAACCTTTCCACGAGCACCCAGGGATGTGCACCCAGCACCACGTGCACGCACACGCAGCTAGAGAAAAGCACCTACCTTTTCACACACTGATGCCTAAGCAAACGCGTGGCCACACACACGCACACATCCGCAAGCGCGCCTACTCCCATCTATTGAGGGAAAGACGGACGAGCAACGTCCTGACAGGCTTGAGGGGAAAAACGTCCGTTGACGGTTGGCGTACTGCACGCCCGCCTACGGGGCTGCAGGGGAATCCACATTTGGAAGGTACCTGAAGATGTGTGCCTGTTCTTGGAGCTCCGCTAGTAGGGTAGCAAAGACACTCGTAGGCAGTACTGAATGCTGCTCCGTGCTACTTCTCCTCCGCTGGCAAATGCTTCACAGTCGCCCGAGGAAAGACGTTTAACAATCGATCTCCAAGAGGAACGAAACACATGATGCCATAAGGCGAAAGAATAGCAGGGCATCTCTTCACAGGCTTGTCCCTGATCTATAGCTGAGGGCAAACACTTGTGTGCTTGTGGGAGAGCCTGTGTCTTTCCTGGAAGCGTTTGGGAGTTTTGCTCAGACGCGTGTTTCCTCAAGTTCAAGAATCAAGATCTAGGATACCTGCAGACAGGTGCCTGTTTGTGTGGAGACAGTCTGTTTGAAACTGTGTTCCTCAGCGCCCGCTCTTTCTCCCCGTCGCTCCACACGCCTGGGAGTCCCTTTCTTTCTCTCCACAAGCACGTGTGTTGACTTCGTCGCACATGTGCATCTGCACAAGCGTTGAGCTCAGCAGAGCGTGTCTCTTGACACTTGATGTGCGTTGGCTGTGTCTGCCTGCTCCAGTGAAGAGAGAAACGGGAAATCATCTTGGTAGAGGCAACAAAGCAAAAGCGAGGCAGGATTGACATCTGCTCAACAGAGACGGATTCCCTGCGCTGACACAGTTCACAGTTACACGAGAAGCAATCTGAGCGGTCCGTCGACCGGAGACGTGTTTCCCAAGAGGTCGTTTAGCGAGTGAACAGCAGTGTGCGCGACTTTCAGGAGTGTGCCTGGAAAGTGCCAGAATCACCAGGAGCATCTGTGCAAAAGCTGCTGCCTCTGTGACCGCATTGAGGCACGTTCGCGTGTCTGCGAGTATATAGACGGCTCTTTCGCGTTCACTCCGAGGGAAACGGTCCGCTATTGCTTCTGTGCGCACAGACGCGATTCCCTTGTCTCTTGCGAACACAGGGAACTCTGTGCATCCAAATCTACAGGCTAAGGACGCGTCTGCATATGTTTTGGTGAACAATCGAGTGTGCGTGTTCTGACAGCTGCCTCTATGCAGACGTCTCCACAGAGCCACTTCTGAATGCCCCGCAGCCCAGGACTGAATGGATACACTAACAAGTGCACCGGTGTGAGCAACCACATATGCAGAAGGACGTCTTTCATCTCACAGAAGCGCGAACGTCTTGGCGTTCAAGCACATGGCAGAAACAAGGTGTGAACAGATGAGCTGCTGCTATTTTCTCCGTTCGGCATGCTTCGTTGTAGCTCTCTTGCCGGTCGCCGGCTTAGCGGCTTGCTTTGCGCGACTAGCTCTGGGGAGAGAAGGAGATAGCGCCGGAAACCTCGCCTTTTGCCTTCTTCGGCGCTGGAACCTGGTTGCTGCGCCTTCTCTTTGTCCATGTGCACACACACGATTCCTCAGCGAAAACCATGCAGAAACCTTTCCACGAGCACCCAGGGATGTGCACCCAGCACCACGTGCACGCACACGCAGCTAGAGAAAAGCACCTACCTTTTCACACACTGATGCCTAAGCAAACGCGTGGCCACACACACGCACACATCCGCAAGCGCGCCTACTCCCATCTATTGAGGGAAAGACGGACGAGCTCTTTGGTTGCTCTTCACAGGCTTGTCCCTGATCTATAGCTGAGGGCAAACACTTGTGTGCTTGTGGGAGAGCCTGTGTCTTTCCTGGAAGCGTTTGGGAGTTTTGCTCAGACGCGTGTTTCCTCAAGTTCAAGAATCAAGATCTAGGATACCTGCAGACAGGTGCCTGTTTGTGTGGAGACAGTCTGTTTGAAACTGTGTTCCTCAGCGCCCGCTCTTTCTCCCCGTCGCTCCACACGCCTGGGAGTCCCTTTCTTTCTCTCCACAAGCACGTGTGTTGACTTCGTCGCACATGTGCATCTGCACAAGCGTTGAGCTCAGCAGAGCGTGTCTCTTGACACTTGATGTGCGTTGGCTGTGTCTGCCTGCTCCAGTGAAGAGAGAAACGGGAAATCATCTTGGTAGAGGCAACAAAGCAAAAGCGAGGCAGGATTGACATCTGCTCAACAGAGACGGATTCCCTGCGCTGACACAGTTCACAGTTACACGAGAAGCAATCTGAGCGGTCTGTCGACCGGAGACGTGTTTCCCAAGAGGTCGTTTAGCGAGTGAACAGCAGTGTGCGCGACTTTCAGGAGTGTGCCTGGAAAGTGCCAGAATCACCAGGAGCATCTGTGCAAAAGCTGCTGCCTCTGTGACCGCATTGAGGCACGTTCGCGTGTCTGCGAGTATATAGACGGCTCTTTCGCGTTCACTCCGAGGGAAACGGTCCGCTATTGCTTCTGTGCGCACAGACGCGATTCCCTTGTCTCTTGCGAACACAGGGAACTCTGTGCATCCAAATCTACAGGCTAAGGACGCGTCTGCATATGTTTTGGTGAACAATCGAGTGTGCGTGTTCTGACAGCTGCCTCTATGCAGACGTCTCCACAGAGCCACTTCTGAATGCCCCGCAGCCCAGGACTGAATGGATACACTAACAAGTGCACCGGTGTGAGCAACCACATATGCAGAAGGACGTCTTTCATCTCACAGAAGCGCGAACGTCTTGGCGTTCAAGCACATGGCAGAAACAAGGTGTGAACAGATGAGCTGCTGCTATTTTCTCCGTTCGGCATGCTTCGTTGTAGCTCTCTTGCCGGTCGCCGGCTTAGCGGCTTGCTTTGCGCGACTAGCTCTGGGGAGAGAAGGAGATAGCGCCGGAAACCTCGCCTTTTGCCTTCTTCGGCGCTGGAACCTGGTTGCTGCGCCTTCTCTTTGTCCATGTGCACACACACGATTCCTCAGCGAAAACCATGCAGAAACCTTTCCACGAGCACCCAGGGATGTGCACCCAGCACCACGTGCACGCACACGCAGCTAGAGAAAAGCACCTACCTTTTCACACACTGATGCCTAAGCAAACGCGTGGCCACACACACGCACACATCCGCAAGCGCGCCTACTCCCATCTATTGAGGGAAAGACGGACGAGCAACGTCCTGACAGGCTTGAGGGGAAAAACGTCCGTTGACGGTTGGCGTACTGCACGCCCGCCTACGGGGCTGCAGGGGAATCCACATTTGGAAGGTACCTGAAGATGTGTGCCTGTTCTTGGAGCTCCGCTAGTAGGGTAGCAAAGACACTCGTAGGCAGTACTGAATGCTGCTCCGTGCTACTTCTCCTCCGCTGGCAAATGCTTCACAGTCGCCCGAGGAAAGACGTTTAACAATCGATCTCCAAGAGGAACGAAACACATGATGCCATAAGGCGAAAGAATAGCAGGGCATCTCTTCACAGGCTTGTCCCTGATCTATAGCTGAGGGCAAACACTTGTGTGCTTGTGGGAGAGCCTGTGTCTTTCCTGGAAGCGTTTGGGAGTTTTGCTCAGACGCGTGTTTCCTCAAGTTCAAGAATCAAGATCTAGGATACCTGCAGACAGGTGCCTGTTTGTGTGGAGACAGTCTGTTTGAAACTGTGTTCCTCAGCGCCCGCTCTTTCTCCCCGTCGCTCCACACGCCTGGGAGTCCCTTTCTTTCTCTCCACAAGCACGTGTGTTGACTTCGTCGCACATGTGCATCTGCACAAGCGTTGAGCTCAGCAGAGCGTGTCTCTTGACACTTGATGTGCGTTGGCTGTGTCTGCCTGCTCCAGTGAAGAGAGAAACGGGAAATCATCTTGGTAGAGGCAACAAAGCAAAAGCGAGGCAGGATTGACATCTGCTCAACAGAGACGGATTCCCTGCGCTGACACAGTTCACAGTTACACGAGAAGCAATCTGAGCGGTCCGTCGACCGGAGACGTGTTTCCCAAGAGGTCGTTTAGCGAGTGAACAGCAGTGTGCGCGACTTTCAGGAGTGTGCCTGGAAAGTGCCAGAATCACCAGGAGCATCTGTGCAAAAGCTGCTGCCTCTGTGACCGCATTGAGGCACGTTCGCGTGTCTGCGAGTATATAGACGGCTCTTTCGCGTTCACTCCGAGGGAAACGGTCCGCTATTGCTTCTGTGCGCACAGACGCGATTCCCTTGTCTCTTGCGAACACAGGGAACTCTGTGCATCCAAATCTACAGGCTAAGGACGCGTCTGCATATGTTTTGGTGAACAATCGAGTGTGCGTGTTCTGACAGCTGCCTCTATGCAGACGTCTCCACAGAGCCACTTCTGAATGCCCCGCAGCCCAGGACTGAATGGATACACTAACAAGTGCACCGGTGTGAGCAACCACATATGCAGAAGGACGTCTTTCATCTCACAGAAGCGCGAACGTCTTGGCGTTCAAGCACATGGCAGAAACAAGGTGTGAACAGATGAGCTGCTGCTATTTTCTCCGTTCGGCATGCTTCGTTGTAGCTCTCTTGCCGGTCGCCGGCTTAGCGGCTTGCTTTGCGCGACTAGCTCTGGGGAGAGAAGGAGATAGCGCCGGAAACCTCGCCTTTTGCCTTCTTCGGCGCTGGAACCTGGTTGCTGCGCCTTCTCTTTGTCCATGTGCACACACACGATTCCTCAGCGAAAACCATGCAGAAACCTTTCCACGAGCACCCAGGGATGTGCACCCAGCACCACGTGCACGCACACGCAGCTAGAGAAAAGCACCTACCTTTTCACACACTGATGCCTAAGCAAACGCGTGGCCACACACACGCACACATCCGCAAGCGCGCCTACTCCCATCTATTGAGAGAAAGACGGACGAGCTCTTTGGTTGCTCTTCACAGGCTTGTCCCTGATCTATAGCTGAGGGCAAACACTTGTGTGCTTGTGGGAGAGCCTGTGTCTTTCCTGGAAGCGTTTGGGAGTTTTGCTCAGACGCGTGTTTCCTCAAGTTCAAGAATCAAGATCTAGGATACCTGCAGACAGGTGCCTGTTTGTGTGGAGACAGTCTGTTTGAAACTGTGTTCCTCAGCGCCCGCTCTTTCTCCCCGTCGCTCCACACGCCTGGGAGTCCCTTTCTTTCTCTCCACAAGCACGTGTGTTGACTTCGTCGCACATGTGCATCTGCACAAGCGTTGAGCTCAGCAGAGCGTGTCTCTTGACACTTGATGTGCGTTGGCTGTGTCTGCCTGCTCCAGTGAAGAGAGAAACGGGAAATCATCTTGGTAGAGGCAACAAAGCAAAAGCGAGGCAGGATTGACATCTGCTCAACAGAGACGGATTCCCTGCGCTGACACAGTTCACAGTTACACGAGAAGCAATCTGAGCGGTCCGTCGACCGGAGACGTGTTTCCCAAGAGGTCGTTTAGCGAGTGAACAGCAGTGTGCGCGACTTTCAGGAGTGTACCTGGAAAGTGCCAGAATCACCAGGAGCATCTGTGCAAAAGCTGCTGCCTCTGTGACCGCATTGAGGCACGTTCGCGTGTCTGCGAGTATATAGACGGCTCTTTCGCGTTCACTCCGAGGGAAACGGTCCGCTATTGCTTCTGTGCGCACAGACGCGATTCCCTTGTCTCTTGCGAACACAGGGAACTCTGTGCATCCAAATCTACAGGCTAAGGACGCGTCTGCATATGTTTTGGTGAACAATCGAGTGTGCGTGTTCTGACAGCTGCCTCTATGCAGACGTCTCCACAGAGCCACTTCTGAATGCCCCGCAGCCCAGGACTGAATGGATACACTAACAAGTGCACCGGTGTGAGCAACCACATATGCAGAAGGACGTCTTTCATCTCACAGAAGCGCGAACGTCTTGGCGTTCAAGCACATGGCAGAAACAAGGTGTGAACAGATGAGCTGCTGCTATTTTCTCCGTTCGGCATGCTTCGTTGTAGCTCACTTGCCGGTCGCCGGCTTAGCGGCTTGCTTTGCGCGACTAGCTCTGGGGAGAGAAGGAGATAGCGCCGGAAACCTCGCCTTTTGCCTTCTTCGGCGCTGGAACCTGGTTGCTGCGCCTTCTCTTTGTCCATGTGCACACACACGATTCCTCAGCGAAAACCATGCAGAAACCTTTCCACGAGCACCCAGGGATGTGCACCCAGCACCACGTGCACGCACACGCAGCTAGAGAAAAGCACCTACCTTTTCACACACTGATGCCTAAGCAAACGCGTGGCCACACACACGCACACATCCGCAAGCGCGCCTACTCCCATCTATTGAGGGAAAGACGGACGAGCTCTTTGGTTGCTCTTCACAGGCTTGTCCCTGATCTATAGCTGAGGGCAAACACTTGTGTGCTTGTGGGAGAGCCTGTGTCTTTCCTGGAAGCGTTTGGGAGTTTTGCTCAGACGCGTGTTTCCTCAAGTTCAAGAATCAAGATCTAGGATACCTGCAGACAGGTGCCTGTTTGTGTGGAGACAGTCTGTTTGAAACTGTGTTCCTCAGCGCCCGCTCTTTCTCCCCGTCGCTCCACACGCCTGGGAGTCCCTTTCTTTCTCTCCACAAGCACGTGTGTTGACTTCGTCGCACATGTGCATCTGCACAAGCGTTGAGCTCAGCAGAGCGTGTCTCTTGACACTTGATGTGCGTTGGCTGTGTCTGCCTGCTCCAGTGAAGAGAGAAACGGGAAATCATCTTGGTAGAGGCAACAAAGCAAAAGCGAGGCAGGATTGACATCTGCTCAACAGAGACGGATTCCCTGCGCTGACACAGTTCACAGTTACACGAGAAGCAATCTGAGCGGTCCGTCGACCGGAGACGTGTTTCCCAAGAGGTCGTTTAGCGAGTGAACAGCAGTGTGCGCGACTTTCAGGAGTGTGCCTGGAAAGTGCCAGAATCACCAGGAGCATCTGTGCAAAAGCTGCTGCCTCTGTGACCGCATTGAGGCACGTTCGCGTGTCTGCGAGTATATAGACGGCTCTTTCGCGTTCACTCCGAGGGAAACGGTCCGCTATTGCTTCTGTGCGCACAGACGCGATTCCCTTGTCTCTTGCGAACACAGGGAACTCTGTGCATCCAAATCTACAGGCTAAGGACGCGTCTGCATATGTTTTGGTGAACAATCGAGTGTGCGTGTTCTGACAGCTGCCTCTATGCAGACGTCTCCACAGAGCCACTTCTGAATGCCCCGCAGCCCAGGACTGAATGGATACACTAACAAGTGCACCGGTGTGAGCAACCACATATGCAGAAGGACGTCTTTCATCTCACAGAAGCGCGAACGTCTTGGCGTTCAAGCACATGGCAGAAACAAGGTGTGAACAGATGAGCTGCTGCTATTTTCTCCGTTCGGCATGCTTCGTTGTAGCTCTCTTGCCGGTCGCCGGCTTAGCGGCTTGCTTTGCGCGACTAGCTCTGGGGAGAGAAGGAGATAGCGCCGGAAACCTCGCCTTTTGCCTTCTTCGGCGCTGGAACCTGGTTGCTGCGCCTTCTCTTTGTCCATGTGCACACACACGATTCCTCAGCGAAAACCATGCAGAAACCTTTCCACGAGCACCCAGGGATGTGCACCCAGCACCACGTGCACGCACACGCAGCTAGAGAAAAGCACCTACCTTTTCACACACTGATGCCTAAGCAAACGCGTGGCCACACACACGCACACATCCGCAAGCGCGCCTACTCCCATCTATTGAGGGAAAGACGGACGAGCAACGTCCTGACAGGCTTGAGGGGAAAAACGTCCGTTGACGGTTGGCGTACTGCACGCCCGCCTACGGGGCTGCAGGGGAATCCACATTTGGAAGGTACCTGAAGATGTGTGCCTGTTCTTGGAGCTCCGCTAGTAGGGTAGCAAAGACACTCGTAGGCAGTACTGAATGCTGCTCCGTGCTACTTCTCCTCCGCTGGCAAATGCTTCACAGTCGCCCGAGGAAAGACGTTTAACAATCGATCTCCAAGAGGAACGAAACACATGATGCCATAAGGCGAAAGAATAGCAGGGCATCTCTTCACAGGCTTGTCCCTGATCTATAGCTGAGGGCAAACACTTGTGTGCTTGTGGGAGAGCCTGTGTCTTTCCTGGAAGCGTTTGGGAGTTTTGCTCAGACGCGTGTTTCCTCAAGTTCAAGAATCAAGATCTAGGATACCTGCAGACAGGTGCCTGTTTGTGTGGAGACAGTCTGTTTGAAACTGTGTTCCTCAGCGCCCGCTCTTTCTCCCCGTCGCTCCACACGCCTGGGAGTCCCTTTCTTTCTCTCCACAAGCACGTGTGTTGACTTCGTCGCACATGTGCATCTGCACAAGCGTTGAGCTCAGCAGAGCGTGTCTCTTGACACTTGATGTGCGTTGGCTGTGTCTGCCTGCTCCAGTGAAGAGAGAAACGGGAAATCATCTTGGTAGAGGCAACAAAGCAAAAGCGAGGCAGGATTGACATCTGCTCAACAGAGACGGATTCCCTGCGCTGACACAGTTCACAGTTACACGAGAAGCAATCTGAGCGGTCCGTCGACCGGAGACGTGTTTCCCAAGAGGTCGTTTAGCGAGTGAACAGCAGTGTGCGCGACTTTCAGGAGTGTGCCTGGAAAGTGCCAGAATCACCAGGAGCATCTGTGCAAAAGCTGCTGCCTCTGTGACCGCATTGAGGCACGTTCGCGTGTCTGCGAGTATATAGACGGCTCTTTCGCGTTCACTCCGAGGGAAACGGTCCGCTATTGCTTCTGTGCGCACAGACGCGATTCCCTTGTCTCTTGCGAACACAGGGAACTCTGTGCATCCAAATCTACAGGCTAAGGACGCGTCTGCATATGTTTTGGTGAACAATCGAGTGTGCGTGTTCTGACAGCTGCCTCTATGCAGACGTCTCCACAGAGCCACTTCTGAATGCCCCGCAGCCCAGGACTGAATGGATACACTAACAAGTGCACCGGTGTGAGCAACCACATATGCAGAAGGACGTCTTTCATCTCACAGAAGCGCGAACGTCTTGGCGTTCAAGCACATGGCAGAAACAAGGTGTGAACAGATGAGCTGCTGCTATTTTCTCCGTTCGGCATGCTTCGTTGTAGCTCTCTTGCCGGTCGCCGGCTTAGCGGCTTGCTTTGCGCGACTAGCTCTGGGGAGAGAAGGAGATAGCGCCGGAAACCTCGCCTTTTGCCTTCTTCGGCGCTGGAACCTGGTTGCTGCGCCTTCTCTTTGTCCATGTGCACACACACGATTCCTCAGCGAAAACCATGCAGAAACCTTTCCACGAGCACCCAGGGATGTGCACCCAGCACTACGTGCACGCACACGCAGCTAGAGAAAAGCACCTACCTTTTCACACACTGATGCCTAAGCAAACGCGTGGCCACACACACGCACACATCCGCAAGCGCGCCTACTCCCATCTATTGAGAGAAAGACGGACGAGCTCTTTGGTTGCTCTTCACAGGCTTGTCCCTGATCTATAGCTGAGGGCAAACACTTGTGTGCTTGTGGGAGAGCCTGTGTCTTTCCTGGAAGCGTTTGGGAGTTTTGCTCAGACGCGTGTTTCCTCAAGTTCAAGAATCAAGATCTAGGATACCTGCAGACAGGTGCCTGTTTGTGTGGAGACAGTCTGTTTGAAACTGTGTTCCTCAGCGCCCGCTCTTTCTCCCCGTCGCTCCACACGCCTGGGAGTCCCTTTCTTTCTCTCCACAAGCACGTGTGTTGACTTCGTCGCACATGTGCATCTGCACAAGCGTTGAGCTCAGCAGAGCGTGTCTCTTGACACTTGATGTGCGTTGGCTGTGTCTGCCTGCTCCAGTGAAGAGAGAAACGGGAAATCATCTTGGTAGAGGCAACAAAGCAAAAGCGAGGCAGGATTGACATCTGCTCAACAGAGACGGATTCCCTGCGCTGACACAGTTCACAGTTACACGAGAAGCAATCTGAGCGGTCCGTCGACCGGAGACGTGTTTCCCAAGAGGTCGTTTAGCGAGTGAACAGCAGTGTGCGCGACTTTCAGGAGTGTGCCTGGAAAGTGCCAGAATCACCAGGAGCATCTGTGCAAAAGCTGCTGCCTCTGTGACCGCATTGAGGCACGTTCGCGTGTCTGCGAGTATATAGACGGCTCTTTCGCGTTCACTCCGAGGGAAACGGTCCGCTATTGCTTCTGTGCGCACAGACGCGATTCCCTTGTCTCTTGCGAACACAGGGAACTCTGTGCATCCAAATCTACAGGCTAAGGACGCGTCTGCATATGTTTTGGTGAACAATCGAGTGTGCGTGTTCTGACAGCTGCCTCTATGCAGACGTCTCCACAGAGCCACTTCTGAATGCCCCGCAGCCCAGGACTGAATGGATACACTAACAAGTGCACCGGTGTGAGCAACCACATATGCAGAAGGACGTCTTTCATCTCACAGAAGCGCGAACGTCTTGGCGTTCAAGCACATGGCAGAAACAAGGTGTGAACAGATGAGCTGCTGCTATTTTCTCCGTTCGGCATGCTTCGTTGTAGCTCTCTTGCCGGTCGCCGGCTTAGCGGCTTGCTTTGCGCGACTAGCTCTGGGGAGAGAAGGAGATAGCGCCGGAAACCTCGCCTTTTGCCTTCTTCGGCGCTGGAACCTGGTTGCTGCGCCTTCTCTTTGTCCATGTGCACACACACGATTCCTCAGCGAAAACCATGCAGAAACCTTTCCACGAGCACCCAGGGATGTGCACCCAGCACCACGTGCACGCACACGCAGCTAGAGAAAAGCACCTACCTTTTCACACACTGATGCCTAAGCAAACGCGTGGCCACACACACGCACACATCCGCAAGCGCGCCTACTCCCATCTATTGAGGGAAAGACGGACGAGCTCTTTGGTTGCTCTTCACAGGCTTGTCCCTGATCTATAGCTGAGGGCAAACACTTGTGTGCTTGTGGGAGAGCCTGTGTCTTTCCTGGAAGCGTTTGGGAGTTTTGCTCAGACGCGTGTTTCCTCAAGTTCAAGAATCAAGATCTAGGATACCTGCAGACAGGTGCCTGTTTGTGTGGAGACAGTCTGTTTGAAACTGTGTTCCTCAGCGCCCGCTCTTTCTCCCCGTCGCTCCACACGCCTGGGAGTCCCTTTCTTTCTCTCCACAAGCACGTGTGTTGACTTCGTCGCACATGTGCATCTGCACAAGCGTTGAGCTCAGCAGAGCGTGTCTCTTGACACTTGATGTGCGTTGGCTGTGTCTGCCTGCTCCAGTGAAGAGAGAAACGGGAAATCATCTTGGTAGAGGCAACAAAGCAAAAGCGAGGCAGGATTGACATCTGCTCAACAGAGACGGATTCCCTGCGCTGACACAGTTCACAGTTACACGAGAAGCAATCTGAGCGGTCCGTCGACCGGAGACGTGTTTCCCAAGAGGTCGTTTAGCGAGTGAACAGCAGTGTGCGCGACTTTCAGGAGTGTGCCTGGAAAGTGCCAGAATCACCAGGAGCATCTGTGCAAAAGCTGCTGCCTCTGTGACCGCATTGAGGCACGTTCGCGTGTCTGCGAGTATATAGACGGCTCTTTCGCGTTCACTCCGAGGGAAACGGTCCGCTATTGCTTCTGTGCGCACAGACGCGATTCCCTTGTCTCTTGCGAACACAGGGAACTCTGTGCATCCAAATCTACAGGCTAAGGACGCGTCTGCATATGTTTTGGTGAACAATCGAGTGTGCGTGTTCTGACAGCTGCCTCTATGCAGACGTCTCCACAGAGCCACTTCTGAATGCCCCGCAGCCCAGGACTGAATGGATACACTAACAAGTGCACCGGTGTGAGCAACCACATATGCAGAAGGACGTCTTTCATCTCACAGAAGCGCGAACGTCTTGGCGTTCAAGCACATGGCAGAAACAAGGTGTGAACAGATGAGCTGCTGCTATTTTCTCCGTTCGGCATGCTTCGTTGTAGCTCTCTTGCCGGTCGCCGGCTTAGCGGCTTGCTTTGCGCGACTAGCTCTGGGGAGAGAAGGAGATAGCGCCGGAAACCTCGCCTTTTGCCTTCTTCGGCGCTGGAACCTGGTTGCTGCGCCTTCTCTTTGTCCATGTGCACACACACGATTCCTCAGCGAAAACCATGCAGAAACCTTTCCACGAGCACCCAGGGATGTGCACCCAGCACCACGTGCACGCACACGCAGCTAGAGAAAAGCACCTACCTTTTCACACACTGATGCCTAAGCAAACGCGTGGCCACACACACGCACACATCCGCAAGCGCGCCTACTCCCATCTATTGAGGGAAAGACGGACGAGCAACGTCCTGACAGGCTTGAGGGGAAAAACGTCCGTTGACGGTTGGCGTACTGCACGCCCGCCTACGGGGCTGCAGGGGAATCCACATTTGGAAGGTACCTGAAGATGTGTGCCTGTTCTTGGAGCTCCGCTAGTAGGGTAGCAAAGACACTCGTAGGCAGTACTGAATGCTGCTCCGTGCTACTTCTCCTCCGCTGGCAAATGCTTCACAGTCGCCCGAGGAAAGACGTTTAACAATCGATCTCCAAGAGGAACGAAACACATGATGCCATAAGGCGAAAGAATAGCAGGGCATCTCTTCACAGGCTTGTCCCTGATCTATAGCTGAGGGCAAACACTTGTGTGCTTGTGGGAGAGCCTGTGTCTTTCCTGGAAGCGTTTGGGAGTTTTGCTCAGACGCGTGTTTCCTCAAGTTCAAGAATCAAGATCTAGGATACCTGCAGACAGGTGCCTGTTTGTGTGGAGACAGTCTGTTTGAAACTGTGTTCCTCAGCGCCCGCTCTTTCTCCCCGTCGCTCCACACGCCTGGGAGTCCCTTTCTTTCTCTCCACAAGCACGTGTGTTGACTTCGTCGCACATGTGCATCTGCACAAGCGTTGAGCTCAGCAGAGCGTGTCTCTTGACACTTGATGTGCGTTGGCTGTGTCTGCCTGCTCCAGTGAAGAGAGAAACGGGAAATCATCTTGGTAGAGGCAACAAAGCAAAAGCGAGGCAGGATTGACATCTGCTCAACAGAGACGGATTCCCTGCGCTGACACAGTTCACAGTTACACGAGAAGCAATCTGAGCGGTCCGTCGACCGGAGACGTGTTTCCCAAGAGGTCGTTTAGCGAGTGAACAGCAGTGTGCGCGACTTTCAGGAGTGTGCCTGGAAAGTGCCAGAATCACCAGGAGCATCTGTGCAAAAGCTGCTGCCTCTGTGACCGCATTGAGGCACGTTCGCGTGTCTGCGAGTATATAGACGGCTCTTTCGCGTTCACTCCGAGGGAAACGGTCCGCTATTGCTTCTGTGCGCACAGACGCGATTCCCTTGTCTCTTGCGAACACAGGGAACTCTGTGCATCCAAATCTACAGGCTAAGGACGCGTCTGCATATGTTTTGGTGAACAATCGAGTGTGCGTGTTCTGACAGCTGCCTCTATGCAGACGTCTCCACAGAGCCACTTCTGAATGCCCCGCAGCCCAGGACTGAATGGATACACTAACAAGTGCACCGGTGTGAGCAACCACATATGCAGAAGGACGTCTTTCATCTCACAGAAGCGCGAACGTCTTGGCGTTCAAGCACATGGCAGAAACAAGGTGTGAACAGATGAGCTGCTGCTATTTTCTCCGTTCGGCATGCTTCGTTGTAGCTCTCTTGCCGGTCGCCGGCTTAGCGGCTTGCTTTGCGCGACTAGCTCTGGGGAGAGAAGGAGATAGCGCCGGAAACCTCGCCTTTTGCCTTCTTCGGCGCTGGAACCTGGTTGCTGCGCCTTCTCTTTGTCCATGTGCACACACACGATTCCTCAGCGAAAACCATGCAGAAACCTTTCCACGAGCACCCAGGGATGTGCACCCAGCACCACGTGCACGCACACGCAGCTAGAGAAAAGCACCTACCTTTTCACACACTGATGCCTAAGCAAACGCGTGGCCACACACACGCACACATCCGCAAGCGCGCCTACTCCCATCTATTGAGGGAAAGACGGACGAGCTCTTTGGTTGCTCTTCACAGGCTTGTCCCTGATCTATAGCTGAGGGCAAACACTTGTGTGCTTGTGGGAGAGCCTGTGTCTTTCCTGGAAGCGTTTGGGAGTTTTGCTCAGACGCGTGTTTCCTCAAGTTCAAGAATCAAGATCTAGGATACCTGCAGACAGGTGCCTGTTTGTGTGGAGACAGTCTGTTTGAAACTGTGTTCCTCAGCGCCCGCTCTTTCTCCCCGTCGCTCCACACGCCTGGGAGTCCCTTTCTTTCTCTCCACAAGCACGTGTGTTGACTTCGTCGCACATGTGCATCTGCACAAGCGTTGAGCTCAGCAGAGCGTGTCTCTTGACACTTGATGTGCGTTGGCTGTGTCTGCCTGCTCCAGTGAAGAGAGAAACGGGAAATCATCTTGGTAGAGGCAACAAAGCAAAAGCGAGGCAGGATTGACATCTGCTCAACAGAGACGGATTCCCTGCGCTGACACAGTTCACAGTTACACGAGAAGCAATCTGAGCGGTCCGTCGACCGGAGACGTGTTTCCCAAGAGGTCGTTTAGCGAGTGAACAGCAGTGTGCGCGACTTTCAGGAGTGTGCCTGGAAAGTGCCAGAATCACCAGGAGCATCTGTGCAAAAGCTGCTGCCTCTGTGACCGCATTGAGGCACGTTCGCGTGTCTGCGAGTATATAGACGGCTCTTTCGCGTTCACTCCGAGGGAAACGGTCCGCTATTGCTTCTGTGCGCACAGACGCGATTCCCTTGTCTCTTGCGAACACAGGGAACTCTGTGCATCCAAATCTACAGGCTAAGGACGCGTCTGCATATGTTTTGGTGAACAATCGAGTGTGCATGTTCTGACAGCTGCCTCTATGCAGACGTCTCCACAGAGCCACTTCTGAATGCCCCGCAGCCCAGGACTGAATGGATACACTAACAAGTGCACCGGTGTGAGCAACCACATATGCAGAAGGACGTCTTTCATCTCACAGAAGCGCGAACGTCTTGGCGTTCAAGCACATGGCAGAAACAAGGTGTGAACAGATGCGCTGCTGCTATTTTCTCCGTTCGGCATGCTTCGTTGTAGCTCTCTTGCCGGTCGCCGGCTTAGCGGCTTGCTTTGCGCGACTAGGTCTGCGGAGAGAAGGAGATAGCGCCGGAAACCTTGCCTTTTGCCTTCTTCGGCGCTGGAACCTGGTTGCTGCGCCTTCTCTTTGTCCATGTGCACACACACGATTCCTCAGCGAAAACCATGCAGAAACCTTTCCACGAGCACCCAGGGATGTGCACCCAGCACCACGTGCACGCACACGCAGCTAGAGAAAAGCACCTACCTTTTCACACACTGATGCCGAAGCAAACGCGTGGCCACACACACGCACACATCCGCAAGCGCGCCTACTCCCATCTATTGAGGGAAAGACGGACGAGCAACGTCCTGACAGGCTTGAGGGGAAAAACGTCCGTTGATGGTTGGCGTACTGCACGCCCGCCTACGGGGCTGCAGGGGAATCCACATTTGGAAGGTACCTGAAGATGTGTGCCTGTTCTTGGAGCTCCGCTAGTAGGGTAGCAAAGACACTCGTAGGCAGTACTGAATGCTGCTCCGTGCTACTTCTCCTCCGCTGGCAAATGCTTCACAGTCGCCCGAGGAAAGACGTTTAACAATCGATCTCCAAGAGAAACGAAACACATGATGCCATAAGGCGAAAGAATAGCAGGGCATCTCTTCACAAGCTTGTCCCTGATCTATAGCTGAGGGCAAACACTTGTGTGCTTGTGGGAGAGCCTGTGTCTTTCCTGGAAGCGTTTGGGAGTTTTGCTCAGACGCGTGTTTCCTCAAGTTCAAGAATCAAGATCTAGGATACCTGCAGACAGGTGCCTGTTTGTGTGGAGACAGTCTGTTTGAAACTGTGTTCCTCAGCGCCCGCTCTTTCTCCCCGTCGCTCCACACGCCTGGGAGTCCCTTTCTTTCTCTCCACAAGCACGTGTGTTGACTTCGTCGCACATGTGCATCTGCACAAGCGTTGAGCTCAGCAGAGCGTGTCTCTTGACACTTGATGTGCGTTGGCTGTGTCTGCCTGCTCCAGTGAAGAGAGAAACGGGAAATCATCTTGGTAGAGGCAACAAAGCAAAAGCGAGGCAGGATTGACATCTGCTCAACAGAGACGGATTCCCTGCGCTGACACAGTTCACAGTTACACGAGAAGCAATCTGAGCGGTCCGTCGACCGGAGACGTGTTTCCCAAGAGGTCGTTTAGCGAGTGAACAGCAGTGTGCGCGACTTTCAGGAGTGTGCCTGGAAAGTGCCAGAATCACCAGGAGCATCTGTGCAAAAGCTGCTGCCTCTGTGACCGCATTGAGGCACGTTCGCGTGTCTGCGAGTATATAGACGGCTCTTTCGCGTTCACTCCGAGGGAAACGGTCCGCTATTGCTTCTGTGCGCACAGACGCGATTCCCTTGTCTCTTGCGAACACAGGGAACTCTGTGCATCCAAATCTACAGGCTAAGGACGCGTCTGCATATGTTTTGGTGAACAATCGAGTGTGCATGTTCTGACAGCTGCCTCTATGCAGACGTCTCCACAGAGCCACTTCTGAATGCCCCGCAGCCCAGGACTGAATGGATACACTAACAAGTGCACCGGTGTGAGCAACCACATATGCAGAAGGACGTCTTTCATCTCACAGAAGCGCGAACGTCTTGGCGTTCAAGCACATGGCAGAAACAAGGTGTGAACAGATGAGCTGCTGCTATTTTCTCCGTTCGGCATGCTTCGTTGTAGCTCTCTTGCCGGTCGCCGGCTTAGCGGCTTGCTTTGCGCGACTAGCTCTGGGGAGAGAAGGAGATAGCGCCGGAAACCTCGCCTTTTGCCTTCTTCGGCGCTGGAACCTGGTTGCTGCGCCTTCTCTTTGTCCATGTGCACACACACGATTCCTCAGCGAAAACCATGCAGAAACCTTTCCACGAGCACCCAGGGATGTGCACCCAGCACCACGTGCACGCACACGCAGCTAGAGAAAAGCACCTACCTTTTCACACACTGATGCCTAAGCAAACGCGTGGCCACACACACGCACACATCCGCAAGCGCGCCTACTCCCATCTATTGAGGGAAAGACGGACGAGCTCTTTGGTTGCTCTTCACAGGCTTGTCCCTGATCTATAGCTGAGGGCAAACACTTGTGTGCTTGTGGGAGAGCCTGTGTCTTTCCTGGAAGCGTTTGGGAGTTTTGCTCAGACGCGTGTTTCCTCAAGTTCAAGAATCAAGATCTAGGATACCTGCAGACAGGTGCCTGTTTGTGTGGAGACAGTCTGTTTGAAACTGTGTTCCTCAGCGCCCGCTCTTTCTCCCCGTCGCTCCACACGCCTGGGAGTCCCTTTCTTTCTCTCCACAAGCACGTGTGTTGACTTCGTCGCACATGTGCATCTGCACAAGCGTTGAGCTCAGCAGAGCGTGTCTCTTGACACTTGATGTGCGTTGGCTGTGTCTGCCTGCTCCAGTGAAGAGAGAAACGGGAAATCATCTTGGTAGAGGCAACAAAGCAAAAGCGAGGCAGGATTGACATCTGCTCAACAGAGACGGATTCCCTGCGCTGACACAGTTCACAGTTACACGAGAAGCAATCTGAGCGGTCCGTCGACCGGAGACGTGTTTCCCAAGAGGTCGTTTAGCGAGTGAACAGCAGTGTGCGCGACTTTCAGGAGTGTGCCTGGAAAGTGCCAGAATCACCAGGAGCATCTGTGCAAAAGCTGCTGCCTCTGTGACCGCATTGAGGCACGTTCGCGTGTCTGCGAGTATATAGACGGCTCTTTCGCGTTCACTCCGAGGGAAACGGTCCGCTATTGCTTCTGTGCGCACAGACGCGATTCCCTTGTCTCTTGCGAACACAGGGAACTCTGTGCATCCAAATCTACAGGCTAAGGACGCGTCTGCATATGTTTTGGTGAACAATCGAGTGTGCGTGTTCTGACAGCTGCCTCTATGCAGACGTCTCCACAGAGCCACTTCTGAATGCCCCGCAGCCCAGGACTGAATGGATACACTAACAAGTGCACCGGTGTGAGCAACCACATATGCAGAAGGACGTCTTTCATCTCACAGAAGCGCGAACGTCTTGGCGTTCAAGCACATGGCAGAAACAAGGTGTGAACAGATGAGCTGCTGCTATTTTCTCCGTTCGGCATGCTTCGTTGTAGCTCTCTTGCCGGTCGCCGGCTTAGCGGCTTGCTTTGCGCGACTAGCTCTGGGGAGAGAAGGAGATAGCGCCGGAAACCTCGCCTTTTGCCTTCTTCGGCGCTGGAACCTGGTTGCTGCGCCTTCTCTTTGTCCATGTGCACACACACGATTCCTCAGCGAAAACCATGCAGAAACCTTTCCACGAGCACCCAGGGATGTGCACCCAGCACCACGTGCACGCACACGCAGCTAGAGAAAAGCACCTACCTTTTCACACACTGATGCCTAAGCAAACGCGTGGCCACACACACGCACACATCCGCAAGCGCGCCTACTCCCATCTATTGAGGGAAAGACGGACGAGCAACGTCCTGACAGGCTTGAGGGGAAAAACGTCCGTTGACGGTTGGCGTACTGCACGCCCGCCTACGGGGCTGCAGGGGAATCCACATTTGGAAGGTACCTGAAGATGTGTGCCTGTTCTTGGAGCTCCGCTAGTAGGGTAGCAAAGACACTCGTAGGCAGTACTGAATGCTGCTCCGTGCTACTTCTCCTCCGCTGGCAAATGCTTCACAGTCGCCCGAGGAAAGACGTTTAACAATCGATCTCCAAGAGGAACGAAACACATGATGCCATAAGGCGAAAGAATAGCAGGGCATCTCTTCACAGGCTTGTCCCTGATCTATAGCTGAGGGCAAACACTTGTGTGCTTGTGGGAGAGCCTGTGTCTTTCCTGGAAGCGTTTGGGAGTTTTGCTCAGACGCGTGTTTCCTCAAGTTCAAGAATCAAGATCTAGGATACCTGCAGACAGGTGCCTGTTTGTGTGGAGACAGTCTGTTTGAAACTGTGTTCCTCAGCGCCCGCTCTTTCTCCCCGTCGCTCCACACGCCTGGGAGTCCCTTTCTTTCTCTCCACAAGCACGTGTGTTGACTTCGTCGCACATGTGCATCTGCACAAGCGTTGAGCTCAGCAGAGCGTGTCTCTTGACACTTGATGTGCGTTGGCTGTGTCTGCCTGCTCCAGTGAAGAGAGAAACGGGAAATCATCTTGGTAGAGGCAACAAAGCAAAAGCGAGGCAGGATTGACATCTGCTCAACAGAGACGGATTCCCTGCGCTGACACAGTTCACAGTTACACGAGAAGCAATCTGAGCGGTCCGTCGACCGGAGACGTGTTTCCCAAGAGGTCGTTTAGCGAGTGAACAGCAGTGTGCGCGACTTTCAGGAGTGTGCCTGGAAAGTGCCAGAATCACCAGGAGCATCTGTGCAAAAGCTGCTGCCTCTGTGACCGCATTGAGGCACGTTCGCGTGTCTGCGAGTATATAGACGGCTCTTTCGCGTTCACTCCGAGGGAAACGGTCCGCTATTGCTTCTGTGCGCACAGACGCGATTCCCTTGTCTCTTGCGAACACAGGGAACTCTGTGCATCCAAATCTACAGGCTAAGGACGCGTCTGCATATGTTTTGGTGAACAATCGAGTGTGCGTGTTCTGACAGCTGCCTCTATGCAGACGTCTCCACAGAGCCACTTCTGAATGCCCCGCAGCCCAGGACTGAATGGATACACTAACAAGTGCACCGGTGTGAGCAACCACATATGCAGAAGGACGTCTTTCATCTCACAGAAGCGCGAACGTCTTGGCGTTCAAGCACATGGCAGAAACAAGGTGTGAACAGATGAGCTGCTGCTATTTTCTCCGTTCGGCATGCTTCGTTGTAGCTCTCTTGCCGGTCGCCGGCTTAGCGGCTTGCTTTGCGCGACTAGCTCTGGGGAGAGAAGGAGATAGCGCCGGAAACCTCGCCTTTTGCCTTCTTCGGCGCTGGAACCTGGTTGCTGCGCCTTCTCTTTGTCCATGTGCACACACACGATTCCTCAGCGAAAACCATGCAGAAACCTTTCCACGAGCACCCAGGGATGTGCACCCAGCACTACGTGCACGCACACGCAGCTAGAGAAAAGCACCTACCTTTTCACACACTGATGCCTAAGCAAACGCGTGGCCACACACACGCACACATCCGCAAGCGCGCCTACTCCCATCTATTGAGAGAAAGACGGACGAGCTCTTTGGTTGCTCTTCACAGGCTTGTCCCTGATCTATAGCTGAGGGCAAACACTTGTGTGCTTGTGGGAGAGCCTGTGTCTTTCCTGGAAGCGTTTGGGAGTTTTGCTCAGACGCGTGTTTCCTCAAGTTCAAGAATCAAGATCTAGGATACCTGCAGACAGGTGCCTGTTTGTGTGGAGACAGTCTGTTTGAAACTGTGTTCCTCAGCGCCCGCTCTTTCTCCCCGTCGCTCCACACGCCTGGGAGTCCCTTTCTTTCTCTCCACAAGCACGTGTGTTGACTTCGTCGCACATGTGCATCTGCACAAGCGTTGAGCTCAGCAGAGCGTGTCTCTTGACACTTGATGTGCGTTGGCTGTGTCTGCCTGCTCCAGTGAAGAGAGAAACGGGAAATCATCTTGGTAGAGGCAACAAAGCAAAAGCGAGGCAGGATTGACATCTGCTCAACAGAGACGGATTCCCTGCGCTGACACAGTTCACAGTTACACGAGAAGCAATCTGAGCGGTCCGTCGACCGGAGACGTGTTTCCCAAGAGGTCGTTTAGCGAGTGAACAGCAGTGTGCGCGACTTTCAGGAGTGTGCCTGGAAAGTGCCAGAATCACCAGGAGCATCTGTGCAAAAGCTGCTGCCTCTGTGACCGCATTGAGGCACGTTCGCGTGTCTGCGAGTATATAGACGGCTCTTTCGCGTTCACTCCGAGGGAAACGGTCCGCTATTGCTTCTGTGCGCACAGACGCGATTCCCTTGTCTCTTGCGAACACAGGGAACTCTGTGCATCCAAATCTACAGGCTAAGGACGCGTCTGCATATGTTTTGGTGAACAATCGAGTGTGCGTGTTCTGACAGCTGCCTCTATGCAGACGTCTCCACAGAGCCACTTCTGAATGCCCCGCAGCCCAGGACTGAATGGATACACTAACAAGTGCACCGGTGTGAGCAACCACATATGCAGAAGGACGTCTTTCATCTCACAGAAGCGCGAACGTCTTGGCGTTCAAGCACATGGCAGAAACAAGGTGTGAACAGATGAGCTGCTGCTATTTTCTCCGTTCGGCATGCTTCGTTGTAGCTCTCTTGCCGGTCGCCGGCTTAGCGGCTTGCTTTGCGCGACTAGCTCTGGGGAGAGAAGGAGATAGCGCCGGAAACCTCGCCTTTTGCCTTCTTCGGCGCTGGAACCTGGTTGCTGCGCCTTCTCTTTGTCCATGTGCACACACACGATTCCTCAGCGAAAACCATGCAGAAACCTTTCCACGAGCACCCAGGGATGTGCACCCAGCACCACGTGCACGCACACGCAGCTAGAGAAAAGCACCTACCTTTTCACACACTGATGCCTAAGCAAACGCGTGGCCACACACACGCACACATCCGCAAGCGCGCCTACTCCCATCTATTGAGGGAAAGACGGACGAGCTCTTTGGTTGCTCTTCACAGGCTTGTCCCTGATCTATAGCTGAGGGCAAACACTTGTGTGCTTGTGGGAGAGCCTGTGTCTTTCCTGGAAGCGTTTGGGAGTTTTGCTCAGACGCGTGTTTCCTCAAGTTCAAGAATCAAGATCTAGGATACCTGCAGACAGGTGCCTGTTTGTGTGGAGACAGTCTGTTTGAAACTGTGTTCCTCAGCGCCCGCTCTTTCTCCCCGTCGCTCCACACGCCTGGGAGTCCCTTTCTTTCTCTCCACAAGCACGTGTGTTGACTTCGTCGCACATGTGCATCTGCACAAGCGTTGAGCTCAGCAGAGCGTGTCTCTTGACACTTGATGTGCGTTGGCTGTGTCTGCCTGCTCCAGTGAAGAGAGAAACGGGAAATCATCTTGGTAGAGGCAACAAAGCAAAAGCGAGGCAGGATTGACATCTGCTCAACAGAGACGGATTCCCTGCGCTGACACAGTTCACAGTTACACGAGAAGCAATCTGAGCGGTCCGTCGACCGGAGACGTGTTTCCCAAGAGGTCGTTTAGCGAGTGAACAGCAGTGTGCGCGACTTTCAGGAGTGTGCCTGGAAAGTGCCAGAATCACCAGGAGCATCTGTGCAAAAGCTGCTGCCTCTGTGACCGCATTGAGGCACGTTCGCGTGTCTGCGAGTATATAGACGGCTCTTTCGCGTTCACTCCGAGGGAAACGGTCCGCTATTGCTTCTGTGCGCACAGACGCGATTCCCTTGTCTCTTGCGAACACAGGGAACTCTGTGCATCCAAATCTACAGGCTAAGGACGCGTCTGCATATGTTTTGGTGAACAATCGAGTGTGCATGTTCTGACAGCTGCCTCTATGCAGACGTCTCCACAGAGCCACTTCTGAATGCCCCGCAGCCCAGGACTGAATGGATACACTAACAAGTGCACCGGTGTGAGCAACCACATATGCAGAAGGACGTCTTTCATCTCACAGAAGCGCGAACGTCTTGGCGTTCAAGCACATGGCAGAAACAAGGTGTGAACAGATGAGCTGCTGCTATTTTCTCCGTTCGGCATGCTTCGTTGTAGCTCTCTTGCCGGTCGCCGGCTTAGCGGCTTGCTTTGCGCGACTAGCTCTGGGGAGAGAAGGAGATAGCGCCGGAAACCTCGCCTTTTGCCTTCTTCGGCGCTGGAACCTGGTTGCTGCGCCTTCTCTTTGTCCATGTGCACACACACGATTCCTCAGCGAAAACCATGCAGAAACCTTTCCACGAGCACCCAGGGATGTGCACCCAGCACCACGTGCACGCACACGCAGCTAGAGAAAAGCACCTACCTTTTCACACACTGATGCCTAAGCAAACGCGTGGCCACACACACGCACACATCCGCAAGCGCGCCTACTCCCATCTATTGAGGGAAAGACGGACGAGCTCTTTGGTTGCTCTTCACAGGCTTGTCCCTGATCTATAGCTGAGGGCAAACACTTGTGTGCTTGTGGGAGAGCCTGTGTCTTTCCTGGAAGCGTTTGGGAGTTTTGCTCAGACGCGTGTTTCCTCAAGTTCAAGAATCAAGATCTAGGATACCTGCAGACAGGTGCCTGTTTGTGTGGAGACAGTCTGTTTGAAACTGTGTTCCTCAGCGCCCGCTCTTTCTCCCCGTCGCTCCACACGCCTGGGAGTCCCTTTCTTTCTCTCCACAAGCACGTGTGTTGACTTCGTCGCACATGTGCATCTGCACAAGCGTTGAGCTCAGCAGAGCGTGTCTCTTGACACTTGATGTGCGTTGGCTGTGTCTGCCTGCTCCAGTGAAGAGAGAAACGGGAAATCATCTTGGTAGAGGCAACAAAGCAAAAGCGAGGCAGGATTGACATCTGCTCAACAGAGACGGATTCCCTGCGCTGACACAGTTCACAGTTACACGAGAAGCAATCTGAGCGGTCCGTCGACCGGAGACGTGTTTCCCAAGAGGTCGTTTAGCGAGTGAACAGCAGTGTGCGCGACTTTCAGGAGTGTGCCTGGAAAGTGCCAGAATCACCAGGAGCATCTGTGCAAAAGCTGCTGCCTCTGTGACCGCATTGAGGCACGTTCGCGTGTCTGCGAGTATATAGACGGCTCTTTCGCGTTCACTCCGAGGGAAACGGTCCGCTATTGCTTCTGTGCGCACAGACGCGATTCCCTTGTCTCTTGCGAACACAGGGAACTCTGTGCATCCAAATCTACAGGCTAAGGACGCGTCTGCATATGTTTTGGTGAACAATCGAGTGTGCGTGTTCTGACAGCTGCCTCTATGCAGACGTCTCCACAGAGCCACTTCTGAATGCCCCGCAGCCCAGGACTGAATGGATACACTAACAAGTGCACCGGTGTGAGCAACCACATATGCAGAAGGACGTCTTTCATCTCACAGAAGCGCGAACGTCTTGGCGTTCAAGCACATGGCAGAAACAAGGTGTGAACAGATGAGCTGCTGCTATTTTCTCCGTTCGGCATGCTTCGTTGTAGCTCTCTTGCCGGTCGCCGGCTTAGCGGCTTGCTTTGCGCGACTAGCTCTGGGGAGAGAAGGAGATAGCGCCGGAAACCTCGCCTTTTGCCTTCTTCGGCGCTGGAACCTGGTTGCTGCGCCTTCTCTTTGTCCATGTGCACACACACGATTCCTCAGCGAAAACCATGCAGAAACCTTTCCACGAGCACCCAGGGATGTGCACCCAGCACCACGTGCACGCACACGCAGCTAGAGAAAAGCACCTACCTTTTCACACACTGATGCCTAAGCAAACGCGTGGCCACACACACGCACACATCCGCAAGCGCGCCTACTCCCATCTATTGAGAGAAAGACGGACGAGCTCTTTGGTTGCTCTTCACAGGCTTGTCCCTGATCTATAGCTGAGGGCAAACACTTGTGTGCTTGTGGGAGAGCCTGTGTCTTTCCTGGAAGCGTTTGGGAGTTTTGCTCAGACGCGTGTTTCCTCAAGTTCAAGAATCAAGATCTAGGATACCTGCAGACAGGTGCCTGTTTGTGTGGAGACAGTCTGTTTGAAACTGTGTTCCTCAGCGCCCGCTCTTTCTCCCCGTCGCTCCACACGCCTGGGAGTCCCTTTCTTTCTCTCCACAAGCACGTGTGTTGACTTCGTCGCACATGTGCATCTGCACAAGCGTTGAGCTCAGCAGAGCGTGTCTCTTGACACTTGATGTGCGTTGGCTGTGTCTGCCTGCTCCAGTGAAGAGAGAAACGGGAAATCATCTTGGTAGAGGCAACAAAGCAAAAGCGAGGCAGGATTGACATCTGCTCAACAGAGACGGATTCCCTGCGCTGACACAGTTCACAGTTACACGAGAAGCAATCTGAGCGGTCCGTCGACCGGAGACGTGTTTCCCAAGAGGTCGTTTAGCGAGTGAACAGCAGTGTGCGCGACTTTCAGGAGTGTGCCTGGAAAGTGCCAGAATCACCAGGAGCATCTGTGCAAAAGCTGCTGCCTCTGTGACCGCATTGAGGCACGTTCGCGTGTCTGCGAGTATATAGACGGCTCTTTCGCGTTCACTCCGAGGGAAACGGTCCGCTATTGCTTCTGTGCGCACAGACGCGATTCCCTTGTCTCTTGCGAACACAGGGAACTCTGTGCATCCAAATCTACAGGCTAAGGACGCGTCTGCATATGTTTTGGTGAACAATCGAGTGTGCGTGTTCTGACAGCTGCCTCTATGCAGACGTCTCCACAGAGCCACTTCTGAATGCCCCGCAGCCCAGGACTGAATGGATACACTAACAAGTGCACCGGTGTGAGCAACCACATATGCAGAAGGACGTCTTTCATCTCACAGAAGCGCGAACGTCTTGGCGTTCAAGCACATGGCAGAAACAAGGTGTGAACAGATGAGCTGCTGCTATTTTCTCCGTTCGGCATGCTTCGTTGTAGCTCTCTTGCCGGTCGCCGGCTTAGCGGCTTGCTTTGCGCGACTAGCTCTGGGGAGAGAAGGAGATAGCGCCGGAAACCTCGCCTTTTGCCTTCTTCGGCGCTGGAACCTGGTTGCTGCGCCTTCTCTTTGTCCATGTGCACACACACGATTCCTCAGCGAAAACCATGCAGAAACCTTTCCACGAGCACCCAGGGATGTGCACCCAGCACCACGTGCACGCACACGCAGCTAGAGAAAAGCACCTACCTTTTCACACACTGATGCCTAAGCAAACGCGTGGCCACACACACGCACACATCCACAAGCGCGCCTACTCCCATCTATTGAGGGAAAGACGGACGAGCTCTTTGGTTGCTCTTCACAGGCTTGTCCCTGATCTATAGCTGAGGGCAAACACTTGTGTGCTTGTGGGAGAGCCTGTGTCTTTCCTGGAAGCGTTTGGGAGTTTTGCTCAGACGCGTGTTTCCTCAAGTTCAAGAATCAAGATCTAGGATACCTGCAGACAGGTGCCTGTTTGTGTGGAGACAGTCTGTTTGAAACTGTGTTCCTCAGCGCCCGCTCTTTCTCCCCGTCGCTCCACACGCCTGGGAGTCCCTTTCTTTCTCTCCACAAGCACGTGTGTTGACTTCGTCGCACATGTGCATCTGCACAAGCGTTGAGCTCAGCAGAGCGTGTCTCTTGACACTTGATGTGCGTTGGCTGTGTCTGCCTGCTCCAGTGAAGAGAGAAACGGGAAATCATCTTGGTAGAGGCAACAAAGCAAAAGCGAGGCAGGATTGACATCTGCTCAACAGAGACGGATTCCCTGCGCTGACACAGTTCACAGTTACACGAGAAGCAATCTGAGCGGTCCGTCGACCGGAGACGTGTTTCCCAAGAGGTCGTTTAGCGAGTGAACAGCAGTGTGCGCGACTTTCAGGAGTGTGCCTGGAAAGTGCCAGAATCACCAGGAGCATCTGTGCAAAAGCTGCTGCCTCTGTGACCGCATTGAGGCACGTTCGCGTGTCTGCGAGTATATAGACGGCTCTTTCGCGTTCACTCCGAGGGAAACGGTCCGCTATTGCTTCTGTGCGCACAGACGCGATTCCCTTGTCTCTTGCGAACACAGGGAACTCTGTGCATCCAAATCTACAGGCTAAGGACGCGTCTGCATATGTTTTGGTGAACAATCGAGTGTGCGTGTTCTGACAGCTGCCTCTATGCAGACGTCTCCACAGAGCCACTTCTGAATGCCCCGCAGCCCAGGACTGAATGGATACACTAACAAGTGCACCGGTGTGAGCAACCACATATGCAGAAGGACGTCTTTCATCTCACAGAAGCGCGAACGTCTTGGCGTTCAAGCACATGGCAGAAACAAGGTGTGAACAGATGAGCTGCTGCTATTTTCTCCGTTCGGCATGCTTCGTTGTAGCTCTCTTGCCGGTCGCCGGCTTAGCGGCTTGCTTTGCGCGACTAGCTCTGGGGAGAGAAGGAGATAGCGCCGGAAACCTCGCCTTTTGCCTTCTTCGGCGCTGGAACCTGGTTGCTGCGCCTTCTCTTTGTCCATGTGCACACACACGATTCCTCAGCGAAAACCATGCAGAAACCTTTCCACGAGCACCCAGGGATGTGCACCCAGCACCACGTGCACGCACACGCAGCTAGAGAAAAGCACCTACCTTTTCACACACTGATGCCTAAGCAAACGCGTGGCCACACACACGCACACATCCGCAAGCGCGCCTACTCCCATCTATTGAGGGAAAGACGGACGAGCTCTTTGGTTGCTCTTCACAGGCTTGTCCCTGATCTATAGCTGAGGGCAAACACTTGTGTGCTTGTGGGAGAGCCTGTGTCTTTCCTGGAAGCGTTTGGGAGTTTTGCTCAGACGCGTGTTTCCTCAAGTTCAAGAATCAAGATCTAGGATACCTGCAGACAGGTGCCTGTTTGTGTGGAGACAGTCTGTTTGAAACTGTGTTCCTCAGCGCCCGCTCTTTCTCCCCGTCGCTCCACACGCCTGGGAGTCCCTTTCTTTCTCTCCACAAGCACGTGTGTTGACTTCGTCGCACATGTGCATCTGCACAAGCGTTGAGCTCAGCAGAGCGTGTCTCTTGACACTTGATGTGCGTTGGCTGTGTCTGCCTGCTCCAGTGAAGAGAGAAACGGGAAATCATCTTGGTAGAGGCAACAAAGCAAAAGCGAGGCAGGATTGACATCTGCTCAACAGAGACGGATTCCCTGCGCTGACACAGTTCACAGTTACACGAGAAGCAATCTGAGCGGTCCGTCGACCGGAGACGTGTTTCCCAAGAGGTCGTTTAGCGAGTGAACAGCAGTGTGCGCGACTTTCAGGAGTGTGCCTGGAAAGTGCCAGAATCACCAGGAGCATCTGTGCAAAAGCTGCTGCCTCTGTGACCGCATTGAGGCACGTTCGCGTGTCTGCGAGTATATAGACGGCTCTTTCGCGTTCACTCCGAGGGAAACGGTCCGCTATTGCTTCTGTGCGCACAGACGCGATTCCCTTGTCTCTTGCGAACACAGGGAACTCTGTGCATCCAAATCTACAGGCTAAGGACGCGTCTGCATATGTTTTGGTGAACAATCGAGTGTGCGTGTTCTGACAGCTGCCTCTATGCAGACGTCTCCACAGAGCCACTTCTGAATGCCCCGCAGCCCAGGACTGAATGGATACACTAACAAGTGCACCGGTGTGAGCAACCACATATGCAGAAGGACGTCTTTCATCTCACAGAAGCGCGAACGTCTTGGCGTTCAAGCACATGGCAGAAACAAGGTGTGAACAGATGAGCTGCTGCTATTTTCTCCGTTCGGCATGCTTCGTTGTAGCTCTCTTGCCGGTCGCCGGCTTAGCGGCTTGCTTTGCGCGACTAGCTCTGGGGAGAGAAGGAGATAGCGCCGGAAACCTCGCCTTTTGCCTTCTTCGGCGCTGGAACCTGGTTGCTGCGCCTTCTCTTTGTCCATGTGCACACACACGATTCCTCAGCGAAAACCATGCAGAAACCTTTCCACGAGCACCCAGGGATGTGCACCCAGCACCACGTGCACGCACACGCAGCTAGAGAAAAGCACCTACCTTTTCACACACTGATGCCTAAGCAAACGCGTGGCCACACACACGCACACATCCGCAAGCGCGCCTACTCCCATCTATTGAGAGAAAGACGGACGAGCTCTTTGGTTGCTCTTCACAGGCTTGTCCCTGATCTATAGCTGAGGGCAAACACTTGTGTGCTTGTGGGAGAGCCTGTGTCTTTCCTGGAAGCGTTTGGGAGTTTTGCTCAGACGCGTGTTTCCTCAAGTTCAAGAATCAAGATCTAGGATACCTGCAGACAGGTGCCTGTTTGTGTGGAGACAGTCTGTTTGAAACTGTGTTCCTCAGCGCCCGCTCTTTCTCCCCGTCGCTCCACACGCCTGGGAGTCCCTTTCTTTCTCTCCACAAGCACGTGTGTTGACTTCGTCGCACATGTGCATCTGCACAAGCGTTGAGCTCAGCAGAGCGTGTCTCTTGACACTTGATGTGCGTTGGCTGTGTCTGCCTGCTCCAGTGAAGAGAGAAACGGGAAATCATCTTGGTAGAGGCAACAAAGCAAAAGCGAGGCAGGATTGACATCTGCTCAACAGAGACGGATTCCCTGCGCTGACACAGTTCACAGTTACACGAGAAGCAATCTGAGCGGTCCGTCGACCGGAGACGTGTTTCCCAAGAGGTCGTTTAGCGAGTGAACAGCAGTGTGCGCGACTTTCAGGAGTGTGCCTGGAAAGTGCCAGAATCACCAGGAGCATCTGTGCAAAAGCTGCTGCCTCTGTGACCGCATTGAGGCACGTTCGCGTGTCTGCGAGTATATAGACGGCTCTTTCGCGTTCACTCCGAGGGAAACGGTCCGCTATTGCTTCTGTGCGCACAGACGCGATTCCCTTGTCTCTTGCGAACACAGGGAACTCTGTGCATCCAAATCTACAGGCTAAGGACGCGTCTGCATATGTTTTGGTGAACAATCGAGTGTGCGTGTTCTGACAGCTGCCTCTATGCAGACGTCTCCACAGAGCCACTTCTGAATGCCCCGCAGCCCAGGACTGAATGGATACACTAACAAGTGCACCGGTGTGAGCAACCACATATGCAGAAGGACGTCTTTCATCTCACAGAAGCGCGAACGTCTTGGCGTTCAAGCACATGGCAGAAACAAGGTGTGAACAGATGAGCTGCTGCTATTTTCTCCGTTCGGCATGCTTCGTTGTAGCTCTCTTGCCGGTCGCCGGCTTAGCGGCTTGCTTTGCGCGACTAGCTCTGGGGAGAGAAGGAGATAGCGCCGGAAACCTCGCCTTTTGCCTTCTTCGGCGCTGGAACCTGGTTGCTGCGCCTTCTCTTTGTCCATGTGCACACACACGATTCCTCAGCGAAAACCATGCAGAAACCTTTCCACGAGCACCCAGGGATGTGCACCCAGCACCACGTGCACGCACACGCAGCTAGAGAAAAGCACCTACCTTTTCACACACTGATGCCTAAGCAAACGCGTGGCCACACACACGCACACATCCACAAGCGCGCCTACTCCCATCTATTGAGGGAAAGACGGACGAGCTCTTTGGTTGCTCTTCACAGGCTTGTCCCTGATCTATAGCTGAGGGCAAACACTTGTGTGCTTGTGGGAGAGCCTGTGTCTTTCCTGGAAGCGTTTGGGAGTTTTGCTCAGACGCGTGTTTCCTCAAGTTCAAGAATCAAGATCTAGGATACCTGCAGACAGGTGCCTGTTTGTGTGGAGACAGTCTGTTTGAAACTGTGTTCCTCAGCGCCCGCTCTTTCTCCCCGTCGCTCCACACGCCTGGGAGTCCCTTTCTTTCTCTCCACAAGCACGTGTGTTGACTTCGTCGCACATGTGCATCTGCACAAGCGTTGAGCTCAGCAGAGCGTGTCTCTTGACACTTGATGTGCGTTGGCTGTGTCTGCCTGCTCCAGTGAAGAGAGAAACGGGAAATCATCTTGGTAGAGGCAACAAAGCAAAAGCGAGGCAGGATTGACATCTGCTCAACAGAGACGGATTCCCTGCGCTGACACAGTTCACAGTTACACGAGAAGCAATCTGAGCGGTCCGTCGACCGGAGACGTGTTTCCCAAGAGGTCGTTTAGCGAGTGAACAGCAGTGTGCGCGACTTTCAGGAGTGTGCCTGGAAAGTGCCAGAATCACCAGGAGCATCTGTGCAAAAGCTGCTGCCTCTGTGACCGCATTGAGGCACGTTTGCGTGTCTGCGAGTATATAGACGGCTCTTTCGCGTTCACTCCGAGGGAAACGGTCCGCTATTGCTTCTGTGCGCACAGACGCGATTCCCTTGTCTCTTGCGAACACAGGGAACTCTGTGCATCCAAATCTACAGGCTAAGGACGCGTCTGCATATGTTTTGGTGAACAATCGAGTGTGCGTGTTCTGACAGCTGCCTCTATGCAGACGTCTCCACAGAGCCACTTCTGAATGCCCCGCAGCCCAGGACTGAATGGATACACTAACAAGTGCACCGGTGTGAGCAACCACATATGCAGAAGGACGTCTTTCATCTCACAGAAGCGCGAACGTCTTGGCGTTCAAGCACATGGCAGAAACAAGGTGTGAACAGATGAGCTGCTGCTATTTTCTCCGTTCGGCATGCTTTGTTGTAGCTCTCTTGCCGGTCGCCGGCTTAGCGGCTTGCTTTGCGCGACTAGCTCTGGGGAGAGAAGGAGATAGCGCCGGAAACCTCGCCTTTTGCCTTCTTCGGCGCTGGAACCTGGTTGCTGCGCCTTCTCTTTGTCCATGTGCACACACACGATTCCTCAGCGAAAACCATGCAGAAACCTTTCCACGAGCACCCAGGGATGTGCACCCAGCACCACGTGCACGCACACGCAGCTAGAGAAAAGCACCTACCTTTTCACACACTGATGCCTAAGCAAACGCGTGGCCACACACACGCACACATCCGCAAGCGCGCCTACTCCCATCTATTGAGGGAAAGACGGACGAGCTCTTTGGTTGCTCTTCACAGGCTTGTCCCTGATCTATAGCTGAGGGCAAACACTTGTGTGCTTGTGGGAGAGCCTGTGTCTTTCCTGGAAGCGTTTGGGAGTTTTGCTCAGACGCGTGTTTCCTCAAGTTCAAGAATCAAGATCTAGGATACCTGCAGACAGGTGCCTGTTTGTGTGGAGACAGTCTGTTTGAAACTGTGTTCCTCAGCGCCCGCTCTTTCTCCCCGTCGCTCCACACGCCTGGGAGTCCCTTTCTTTCTCTCCACAAGCACGTGTGTTGACTTCGTCGCACATGTGCATCTGCACAAGCGTTGAGCTCAGCAGAGCGTGTCTCTTGACACTTGATGTGCGTTGGCTGTGTCTGCCTGCTCCAGTGAAGAGAGAAACGGGAAATCATCTTGGTAGAGGCAACAAAGCAAAAGCGAGGCAGGATTGACATCTGCTCAACAGAGACGGATTCCCTGCGCTGACACAGTTCACAGTTACACGAGAAGCAATCTGAGCGGTCCGTCGACCGGAGACGTGTTTCCCAAGAGGTCGTTTAGCGAGTGAACAGCAGTGTGCGCGACTTTCAGGAGTGTGCCTGGAAAGTGCCAGAATCACCAGGAGCATCTGTGCAAAAGCTGCTGCCTCTGTGACCGCATTGAGGCACGTTCGCGTGTCTGCGAGTATATAGACGGCTCTTTCGCGTTCACTCCGAGGGAAACGGTCCGCTATTGCTTCTGTGCGCACAGACGCGATTCCCTTGTCTCTTGCGAACACAGGGAACTCTGTGCATCCAAATCTACAGGCTAAGGACGCGTCTGCATATGTTTTGGTGAACAATCGAGTGTGCGTGTTCTGACAGCTGCCTCTATGCAGACGTCTCCACAGAGCCACTTCTGAATGCCCCGCAGCCCAGGACTGAATGGATACACTAACAAGTGCACCGGTGTGAGCAACCACATATGCAGAAGGACGTCTTTCATCTCACAGAAGCGCGAACGTCTTGGCGTTCAAGCACATGGCAGAAACAAGGTGTGAACAGATGAGCTGCTGCTATTTTCTCCGTTCGGCATGCTTCGTTGTAGCTCTCTTGCCGGTCGCCGGCTTAGCGGCTTGCTTTGCGCGACTAGCTCTGGGGAGAGAAGGAGATAGCGCCGGAAACCTCGCCTTTTGCCTTCTTCGGCGCTGGAACCTGGTTGCTGCGCCTTCTCTTTGTCCATGTGCACACACACGATTCCTCAGCGAAAACCATGCAGAAACCTTTCCACGAGCACCCAGGGATGTGCACCCAGCACCACGTGCACGCACACGCAGCTAGAGAAAAGCACCTACCTTTTCACACACTGATGCCTAAGCAAACGCGTGGCCACACACACGCACACATCCGCAAGCGCGCCTACTCCCATCTATTGAGAGAAAGACGGACGAGCTCTTTGGTTGCTCTTCACAGGCTTGTCCCTGATCTATAGCTGAGGGCAAACACTTGTGTGCTTGTGGGAGAGCCTGTGTCTTTCCTGGAAGCGTTTGGGAGTTTTGCTCAGACGCGTGTTTCCTCAAGTTCAAGAATCAAGATCTAGGATACCTGCAGACAGGTGCCTGTTTGTGTGGAGACAGTCTGTTTGAAACTGTGTTCCTCAGCGCCCGCTCTTTCTCCCCGTCGCTCCACACGCCTGGGAGTCCCTTTCTTTCTCTCCACAAGCACGTGTGTTGACTTCGTCGCACATGTGCATCTGCACAAGCGTTGAGCTCAGCAGAGCGTGTCTCTTGACACTTGATGTGCGTTGGCTGTGTCTGCGTGCTCCAGTGAAGAGAGAAACGGGAAATCATCTTGGTAGAGGCAACAAAGCAAAAGCGAGGCAGGATTGACATCTGCTCAACAGAGACGGATTCCCTGCGCTGACACAGTTCACAGTTACACGAGAAGCAATCTGAGCGGTCCGTCGACCGGAGACGTGTTTCCCAAGAGGTCGTTTAGCGAGTGAACAGCAGTGTGCGCGACTTTCAGGAGTGTGCCTGGAAAGTGCCAGAATCACCAGGAGCATCTGTGCAAAAGCTGCTGCCTCTGTGACCGCATTGAGGCACGTTCGCGTGTCTGCGAGTATATAGACGGCTCTTTCGCGTTCACTCCGAGGGAAACGGTCCGCTATTGCTTCTGTGCGCACAGACGCGATTCCCTTGTCTCTTGCGAACACAGGGAACTCTGTGCATCCAAATCTACAGGCTAAGGACGCGTCTGCATATGTTTTGGTGAACAATCGAGTGTGCGTGTTCTGACAGCTGCCTCTATGCAGACGTCTCCACAGAGCCACTTCTGAATGCCCCGCAGCCCAGGACTGAATGGATACACTAACAAGTGCACCGGTGTGAGCAACCACATATGCAGAAGGACGTCTTTCATCTCACAGAAGCGCGAACGTCTTGGCGTTCAAGCACATGGCAGAAACAAGGTGTGAACAGATGAGCTGCTGCTATTTTCTCCGTTCGGCATGCTTCGTTGTAGCTCTCTTGCCGGTCGCCGGCTTAGCGGCTTGCTTTGCGCGACTAGCTCTGGGGAGAGAAGGAGATAGCGCCGGAAACCTCGCCTTTTGCCTTCTTCGGCGCTGGAACCTGGTTGCTGCGCCTTCTCTTTGTCCATGTGCACACACACGATTCCTCAGCGAAAACCATGCAGAAACCTTTCCACGAGCACCCAGGGATGTGCACCCAGCACCACGTGCACGCACACGCAGCTAGAGAAAAGCACCTACCTTTTCACACACTGATGCCTAAGCAAACGCGTGGCCACACACACGCACACATCCGCAAGCGCGCCTACTCCCATCTATTGAGAGAAAGACGGACGAGCTCTTTGGTTGCTCTTCACAGGCTTGTCCCTGATCTATAGCTGAGGGCAAACACTTGTGTGCTTGTGGGAGAGCCTGTGTCTTTCCTGGAAGCGTTTGGGAGTTTTGCTCAGACGCGTGTTTCCTCAAGTTCAAGAATCAAGATCTAGGATACCTGCAGACAGGTGCCTGTTTGTGTGGAGACAGTCTGTTTGAAACTGTGTTCCTCAGCGCCCGCTCTTTCTCCCCGTCGCTCCACACGCCTGGGAGTCCCTTTCTTTCTCTCCACAAGCACGTGTGTTGACTTCGTCGCACATGTGCATCTGCACAAGCGTTGAGCTCAGCAGAGCGTGTCTCTTGACACTTGATGTGCGTTGGCTGTGTCTGCCTGCTCCAGTGAAGAGAGAAACGGGAAATCATCTTGGTAGAGGCAACAAAGCAAAAGCGAGGCAGGATTGACATCTGCTCAACAGAGACGGATTCCCTGCGCTGACACAGTTCACAGTTACACGAGAAGCAATCTGAGCGGTCCGTCGACCGGAGACGTGTTTCCCAAGAGGTCGTTTAGCGAGTGAACAGCAGTGTGCGCGACTTTCAGGAGTGTGCCTGGAAAGTGCCAGAATCACCAGGAGCATCTGTGCAAAAGCTGCTGCCTCTGTGACCGCATTGAGGCACGTTCGCGTGTCTGCGAGTATATAGACGGCTCTTTCGCGTTCACTCCGAGGGAAACGGTCCGCTATTGCTTCTGTGCGCACAGACGCGATTCCCTTGTCTCTTGCGAACACAGGGAACTCTGTGCATCCAAATCTACAGGCTAAGGACGCGTCTGCATATGTTTTGGTGAACAATCGAGTGTGCGTGTTCTGACAGCTGCCTCTATGCAGACGTCTCCACAGAGCCACTTCTGAATGCCCCGCAGCCCAGGACTGAATGGATACACTAACAAGTGCACCGGTGTGAGCAACCACATATGCAGAAGGACGTCTTTCATCTCACAGAAGCGCGAACGTCTTGGCGTTCAAGCACATGGCAGAAACAAGGTGTGAACAGATGAGCTGCTGCTATTTTCTCCGTTCGGCATGCTTCGTTGTAGCTCTCTTGCCGGTCGCCGGCTTAGCGGCTTGCTTTGCGCGACTAGCTCTGGGGAGAGAAGGAGATAGCGCCGGAAACCTCGCCTTTTGCCTTCTTCGGCGCTGGAACCTGGTTGCTGCGCCTTCTCTTTGTCCATGTGCACACACACGATTCCTCAGCGAAAACCATGCAGAAACCTTTCCACGAGCACCCAGGGATGTGCACCCAGCACCACGTGCACGCACACGCAGCTAGAGAAAAGCACCTACCTTTTCACACACTGATGCCTAAGCAAACGCGTGGCCACACACACGCACACATCCACAAGCGCGCCTACTCCCATCTATTGAGGGAAAGACGGACGAGCTCTTTGGTTGCTCTTCACAGGCTTGTCCCTGATCTATAGCTGAGGGCAAACACTTGTGTGCTTGTGGGAGAGCCTGTGTCTTTCCTGGAAGCGTTTGGGAGTTTTGCTCAGACGCGTGTTTCCTCAAGTTCAAGAATCAAGATCTAGGATACCTGCAGACAGGTGCCTGTTTGTGTGGAGACAGTCTGTTTGAAACTGTGTTCCTCAGCGCCCGCTCTTTCTCCCCGTCGCTCCACACGCCTGGGAGTCCCTTTCTTTCTCTCCACAAGCACGTGTGTTGACTTCGTCGCACATGTGCATCTGCACAAGCGTTGAGCTCAGCAGAGCGTGTCTCTTGACACTTGATGTGCGTTGGCTGTGTCTGCCTGCTCCAGTGAAGAGAGAAACGGGAAATCATCTTGGTAGAGGCAACAAAGCAAAAGCGAGGCAGGATTGACATCTGCTCAACAGAGACGGATTCCCTGCGCTGACACAGTTCACAGTTACACGAGAAGCAATCTGAGCGGTCCGTCGACCGGAGACGTGTTTCCCAAGAGGTCGTTTAGCGAGTGAACAGCAGTGTGCGCGACTTTCAGGAGTGTGCCTGGAAAGTGCCAGAATCACCAGGAGCATCTGTGCAAAAGCTGCTGCCTCTGTGACCGCATTGAGGCACGTTTGCGTGTCTGCGAGTATATAGACGGCTCTTTCGCGTTCACTCCGAGGGAAACGGTCCGCTATTGCTTCTGTGCGCACAGACGCGATTCCCTTGTCTCTTGCGAACACAGGGAACTCTGTGCATCCAAATCTACAGGCTAAGGACGCGTCTGCATATGTTTTGGTGAACAATCGAGTGTGCGTGTTCTGACAGCTGCCTCTATGCAGACGTCTCCACAGAGCCACTTCTGAATGCCCCGCAGCCCAGGACTGAATGGATACACTAACAAGTGCACCGGTGTGAGCAACCACATATGCAGAAGGACGTCTTTCATCTCACAGAAGCGCGAACGTCTTGGCGTTCAAGCACATGGCAGAAACAAGGTGTGAACAGATGAGCTGCTGCTATTTTCTCCGTTCGGCATGCTTTGTTGTAGCTCTCTTGCCGGTCGCCGGCTTAGCGGCTTGCTTTGCGCGACTAGCTCTGGGGAGAGAAGGAGATAGCGCCGGAAACCTCGCCTTTTGCCTTCTTCGGCGCTGGAACCTGGTTGCTGCGCCTTCTCTTTGTCCATGTGCACACACACGATTCCTCAGCGAAAACCATGCAGAAACCTTTCCACGAGCACCCAGGGATGTGCACCCAGCACCACGTGCACGCACACGCAGCTAGAGAAAAGCACCTACCTTTTCACACACTGATGCCTAAGCAAACGCGTGGCCACACACACGCACACATCCGCAAGCGCGCCTACTCCCATCTATTGAGGGAAAGACGGACGAGCTCTTTGGTTGCTCTTCACAGGCTTGTCCCTGATCTATAGCTGAGGGCAAACACTTGTGTGCTTGTGGGAGAGCCTGTGTCTTTCCTGGAAGCGTTTGGGAGTTTTGCTCAGACGCGTGTTTCCTCAAGTTCAAGAATCAAGATCTAGGATACCTGCAGACAGGTGCCTGTTTGTGTGGAGACAGTCTGTTTGAAACTGTGTTCCTCAGCGCCCGCTCTTTCTCCCCGTCGCTCCACACGCCTGGGAGTCCCTTTCTTTCTCTCCACAAGCACGTGTGTTGACTTCGTCGCACATGTGCATCTGCACAAGCGTTGAGCTCAGCAGAGCGTGTCTCTTGACACTTGATGTGCGTTGGCTGTGTCTGCCTGCTCCAGTGAAGAGAGAAACGGGAAATCATCTTGGTAGAGGCAACAAAGCAAAAGCGAGGCAGGATTGACATCTGCTCAACAGAGACGGATTCCCTGCGCTGACACAGTTCACAGTTACACGAGAAGCAATCTGAGCGGTCCGTCGACCGGAGACGTGTTTCCCAAGAGGTCGTTTAGCGAGTGAACAGCAGTGTGCGCGACTTTCAGGAGTGTGCCTGGAAAGTGCCAGAATCACCAGGAGCATCTGTGCAAAAGCTGCTGCCTCTGTGACCGCATTGAGGCACGTTCGCGTGTCTGCGAGTATATAGACGGCTCTTTCGCGTTCACTCCGAGGGAAACGGTCCGCTATTGCTTCTGTGCGCACAGACGCGATTCCCTTGTCTCTTGCGAACACAGGGAACTCTGTGCATCCAAATCTACAGGCTAAGGACGCGTCTGCATATGTTTTGGTGAACAATCGAGTGTGCGTGTTCTGACAGCTGCCTCTATGCAGACGTCTCCACAGAGCCACTTCTGAATGCCCCGCAGCCCAGGACTGAATGGATACACTAACAAGTGCACCGGTGTGAGCAACCACATATGCAGAAGGACGTCTTTCATCTCACAGAAGCGCGAACGTCTTGGCGTTCAAGCACATGGCAGAAACAAGGTGTGAACAGATGAGCTGCTGCTATTTTCTCCGTTCGGCATGCTTCGTTGTAGCTCTCTTGCCGGTCGCCGGCTTAGCGGCTTGCTTTGCGCGACTAGCTCTGGGGAGAGAAGGAGATAGCGCCGGAAACCTCGCCTTTTGCCTTCTTCGGCGCTGGAACCTGGTTGCTGCGCCTTCTCTTTGTCCATGTGCACACACACGATTCCTCAGCGAAAACCATGCAGAAACCTTTCCACGAGCACCCAGGGATGTGCACCCAGCACCACGTGCACGCACACGCAGCTAGAGAAAAGCACCTACCTTTTCACACACTGATGCCTAAGCAAACGCGTGGCCACACACACGCACACATCCGCAAGCGCGCCTACTCCCATCTATTGAGAGAAAGACGGACGAGCTCTTTGGTTGCTCTTCACAGGCTTGTCCCTGATCTATAGCTGAGGGCAAACACTTGTGTGCTTGTGGGAGAGCCTGTGTCTTTCCTGGAAGCGTTTGGGAGTTTTGCTCAGACGCGTGTTTCCTCAAGTTCAAGAATCAAGATCTAGGATACCTGCAGACAGGTGCCTGTTTGTGTGGAGACAGTCTGTTTGAAACTGTGTTCCTCAGCGCCCGCTCTTTCTCCCCGTCGCTCCACACGCCTGGGAGTCCCTTTCTTTCTCTCCACAAGCACGTGTGTTGACTTCGTCGCACATGTGCATCTGCACAAGCGTTGAGCTCAGCAGAGCGTGTCTCTTGACACTTGATGTGCGTTGGCTGTGTCTGCGTGCTCCAGTGAAGAGAGAAACGGGAAATCATCTTGGTAGAGGCAACAAAGCAAAAGCGAGGCAGGATTGACATCTGCTCAACAGAGACGGATTCCCTGCGCTGACACAGTTCACAGTTACACGAGAAGCAATCTGAGCGGTCCGTCGACCGGAGACGTGTTTCCCAAGAGGTCGTTTAGCGAGTGAACAGCAGTGTGCGCGACTTTCAGGAGTGTGCCTGGAAAGTGCCAGAATCACCAGGAGCATCTGTGCAAAAGCTGCTGCCTCTGTGACCGCATTGAGGCACGTTCGCGTGTCTGCGAGTATATAGACGGCTCTTTCGCGTTCACTCCGAGGGAAACGGTCCGCTATTGCTTCTGTGCGCACAGACGCGATTCCCTTGTCTCTTGCGAACACAGGGAACTCTGTGCATCCAAATCTACAGGCTAAGGACGCGTCTGCATATGTTTTGGTGAACAATCGAGTGTGCGTGTTCTGACAGCTGCCTCTATGCAGACGTCTCCACAGAGCCACTTCTGAATGCCCCGCAGCCCAGGACTGAATGGATACACTAACAAGTGCACCGGTGTGAGCAACCACATATGCAGAAGGACGTCTTTCATCTCACAGAAGCGCGAACGTCTTGGCGTTCAAGCACATGGCAGAAACAAGGTGTGAACAGATGAGCTGCTGCTATTTTCTCCGTTCGGCATGCTTCGTTGTAGCTCTCTTGCCGGTCGCCGGCTTAGCGGCTTGCTTTGCGCGACTAGCTCTGGGGAGAGAAGGAGATAGCGCCGGAAACCTCGCCTTTTGCCTTCTTCGGCGCTGGAACCTGGTTGCTGCGCCTTCTCTTTGTCCATGTGCACACACACGATTCCTCAGCGAAAACCATGCAGAAACCTTTCCACGAGCACCCAGGGATGTGCACCCAGCACCACGTGCACGCACACGCAGCTAGAGAAAAGCACCTACCTTTTCACACACTGATGCCTAAGCAAACGCGTGGCCACACACACGCACACATCCGCAAGCGCGCCTACTCCCATCTATTGAGAGAAAGACGGACGAGCTCTTTGGTTGCTCTTCACAGGCTTGTCCCTGATCTATAGCTGAGGGCAAACACTTGTGTGCTTGTGGGAGAGCCTGTGTCTTTCCTGGAAGCGTTTGGGAGTTTTGCTCAGACGCGTGTTTCCTCAAGTTCAAGAATCAAGATCTAGGATACCTGCAGACAGGTGCCTGTTTGTGTGGAGACAGTCTGTTTGAAACTGTGTTCCTCAGCGCCCGCTCTTTCTCCCCGTCGCTCCACACGCCTGGGAGTCCCTTTCTTTCTCTCCACAAGCACGTGTGTTGACTTCGTCGCACATGTGCATCTGCACAAGCGTTGAGCTCAGCAGAGCGTGTCTCTTGACACTTGATGTGCGTTGGCTGTGTCTGCCTGCTCCAGTGAAGAGAGAAACGGGAAATCATCTTGGTAGAGGCAACAAAGCAAAAGCGAGGCAGGATTGACATCTGCTCAACAGAGACGGATTCCCTGCGCTGACACAGTTCACAGTTACACGAGAAGCAATCTGAGCGGTCCGTCGACCGGAGACGTGTTTCCCAAGAGGTCGTTTAGCGAGTGAACAGCAGTGTGCGCGACTTTCAGGAGTGTGCCTGGAAAGTGCCAGAATCACCAGGAGCATCTGTGCAAAAGCTGCTGCCTCTGTGACCGCATTGAGGCACGTTCGCGTGTCTGCGAGTATATAGACGGCTCTTTCGCGTTCACTCCGAGGGAAACGGTCCGCTATTGCTTCTGTGCGCACAGACGCGATTCCCTTGTCTCTTGCGAACACAGGGAACTCTGTGCATCCAAATCTACAGGCTAAGGACGCGTCTGCATATGTTTTGGTGAACAATCGAGTGTGCGTGTTCTGACAGCTGCCTCTATGCAGACGTCTCCACAGAGCCACTTCTGAATGCCCCGCAGCCCAGGACTGAATGGATACACTAACAAGTGCACCGGTGTGAGCAACCACATATGCAGAAGGACGTCTTTCATCTCACAGAAGCGCGAACGTCTTGGCGTTCAAGCACATGGCAGAAACAAGGTGTGAACAGATGAGCTGCTGCTATTTTCTCCGTTCGGCATGCTTCGTTGTAGCTCTCTTGCCGGTCGCCGGCTTAGCGGCTTGCTTTGCGCGACTAGCTCTGGGGAGAGAAGGAGATAGCGCCGGAAACCTCGCCTTTTGCCTTCTTCGGCGCTGGAACCTGGTTGCTGCGCCTTCTCTTTGTCCATGTGCACACACACGATTCCTCAGCGAAAACCATGCAGAAACCTTTCCACGAGCACCCAGGGATGTGCACCCAGCACCACGTGCACGCACACGCAGCTAGAGAAAAGCACCTACCTTTTCACACACTGATGCCTAAGCAAACGCGTGGCCACACACACGCACACATCCGCAAGCGCGCCTACTCCCATCTATTGAGGGAAAGACGGACGAGCTCTTTGGTTGCTCTTCACAGGCTTGTCCCTGATCTATAGCTGAGGGCAAACACTTGTGTGCTTGTGGGAGAGCCTGTGTCTTTCCTGGAAGCGTTTGGGAGTTTTGCTCAGACGCGTGTTTCCTCAAGTTCAAGAATCAAGATCTAGGATACCTGCAGACAGGTGCCTGTTTGTGTGGAGACAGTCTGTTTGAAACTGTGTTCCTCAGCGCCCGCTCTTTCTCCCCGTCGCTCCACACGCCTGGGAGTCCCTTTCTTTCTCTCCACAAGCACGTGTGTTGACTTCGTCGCACATGTGCATCTGCACAAGCGTTGAGCTCAGCAGAGCGTGTCTCTTGACACTTGATGTGCGTTGGCTGTGTCTGCCTGCTCCAGTGAAGAGAGAAACGGGAAATCATCTTGGTAGAGGCAACAAAGCAAAAGCGAGGCAGGATTGACATCTGCTCAACAGAGACGGATTCCCTGCGCTGACACAGTTCACAGTTACACGAGAAGCAATCTGAGCGGTCTGTCGACCGGAGACGTGTTTCCCAAGAGGTCGTTTAGCGAGTGAACAGCAGTGTGCGCGACTTTCAGGAGTGTGCCTGGAAAGTGCCAGAATCACCAGGAGCATCTGTGCAAAAGCTGCTGCCTCTGTGACCGCATTGAGGCACGTTTGCGTGTCTGCGAGTATATAGACGGCTCTTTCGCGTTCACTCCGAGGGAAACGGTCCGCTATTGCTTCTGTGCGCACAGACGCGATTCCCTTGTCTCTTGCGAACACAGGGAACTCTGTGCATCCAAATCTACAGGCTAAGGACGCGTCTGCATATGTTTTGGTGAACAATCGAGTGTGCGTGTTCTGACAGCTGCCTCTATGCAGACGTCTCCACAGAGCCACTTCTGAATGCCCCGCAGCCCAGGACTGAATGGATACACTAACAAGTGCACCGGTGTGAGCAACCACATATGCAGAAGGACGTCTTTCATCTCACAGAAGCGCGAACGTCTTGGCGTTCAAGCACATGGCAGAAACAAGGTGTGAACAGATGAGCTGCTGCTATTTTCTCCGTTCGGCATGCTTCGTTGTAGCTCTCTTGCCGGTCGCCGGCTTAGCGGCTTGCTTTGCGCGACTAGCTCTGGGGAGAGAAGGAGATAGCGCCGGAAACCTCGCCTTTTGCCTTCTTCGGCGCTGGAACCTGGTTGCTGCGCCTTCTCTTTGTCCATGTGCACACACACGATTCCTCAGCGAAAACCATGCAGAAACCTTTCCACGAGCACCCAGGGATGTGCACCCAGCACCACGTGCACGCACACGCAGCTAGAGAAAAGCACCTACCTTTTCACACACTGATGCCTAAGCAAACGCGTGGCCACACACACGCACACATCCGCAAGCGCGCCTACTCCCATCTATTGAGGGAAAGACGGACGAGCTCTTTGGTTGCTCTTCACAGGCTTGTCCCTGATCTATAGCTGAGGGCAAACACTTGTGTGCTTGTGGGAGAGCCTGTGTCTTTCCTGGAAGCGTTTGGGAGTTTTGCTCAGACGCGTGTTTCCTCAAGTTCAAGAATCAAGATCTAGGATACCTGCAGACAGGTGCCTGTTTGTGTGGAGACAGTCTGTTTGAAACTGTGTTCCTCAGCGCCCGCTCTTTCTCCCCGTCGCTCCACACGCCTGGGAGTCCCTTTCTTTCTCTCCACAAGCACGTGTGTTGACTTCGTCGCACATGTGCATCTGCACAAGCGTTGAGCTCAGCAGAGCGTGTCTCTTGACACTTGATGTGCGTTGGCTGTGTCTGCCTGCTCCAGTGAAGAGAGAAACGGGAAATCATCTTGGTAGAGGCAACAAAGCAAAAGCGAGGCAGGATTGACATCTGCTCAACAGAGACGGATTCCCTGCGCTGACACAGTTCACAGTTACACGAGAAGCAATCTGAGCGGTCCGTCGACCGGAGACGTGTTTCCCAAGAGGTCGTTTAGCGAGTGAACAGCAGTGTGCGCGACTTTCAGGAGTGTGCCTGGAAAGTGCCAGAATCACCAGGAGCATCTGTGCAAAAGCTGCTGCCTCTGTGACCGCATTGAGGCACGTTCGCGTGTCTGCGAGTATATAGACGGCTCTTTCGCGTTCACTCCGAGGGAAACGGTCCGCTATTGCTTCTGTGCGCACAGACGCGATTCCCTTGTCTCTTGCGAACACAGGGAACTCTGTGCATCCAAATCTACAGGCTAAGGACGCGTCTGCATATGTTTTGGTGAACAATCGAGTGTGCGTGTTCTGACAGCTGCCTCTATGCAGACGTCTCCACAGAGCCACTTCTGAATGCCCCGCAGCCCAGGACTGAATGGATACACTAACAAGTGCACCGGTGTGAGCAACCACATATGCAGAAGGACGTCTTTCATCTCACAGAAGCGCGAACGTCTTGGCGTTCAAGCACATGGCAGAAACAAGGTGTGAACAGATGAGCTGCTGCTATTTTCTCCGTTCGGCATGCTTCGTTGTAGCTCTCTTGCCGGTCGCCGGCTTAGCGGCTTGCTTTGCGCGACTAGCTCTGGGGAGAGAAGGAGATAGCGCCGGAAACCTCGCCTTTTGCCTTCTTCGGCGCTGGAACCTGGTTGCTGCGCCTTCTCTTTGTCCATGTGCACACACACGATTCCTCAGCGAAAACCATGCAGAAACCTTTCCACGAGCACCCAGGGATGTGCACCCAGCACCACGTGCACGCACACGCAGCTAGAGAAAAGCACCTACCTTTTCACACACTGATGCCTAAGCAAACGCGTGGCCACACACACGCACACATCCGCAAGCGCGCCTACTCCCATCTATTGAGAGAAAGACGGACGAGCTCTTTGGTTGCTCTTCACAGGCTTGTCCCTGATCTATAGCTGAGGGCAAACACTTGTGTGCTTGTGGGAGAGCCTGTGTCTTTCCTGGAAGCGTTTGGGAGTTTTGCTCAGACGCGTGTTTCCTCAAGTTCAAGAATCAAGATCTAGGATACCTGCAGACAGGTGCCTGTTTGTGTGGAGACAGTCTGTTTGAAACTGTGTTCCTCAGCGCCCGCTCTTTCTCCCCGTCGCTCCACACGCCTGGGAGTCCCTTTCTTTCTCTCCACAAGCACGTGTGTTGACTTCGTCGCACATGTGCATCTGCACAAGCGTTGAGCTCAGCAGAGCGTGTCTCTTGACACTTGATGTGCGTTGGCTGTGTCTGCGTGCTCCAGTGAAGAGAGAAACGGGAAATCATCTTGGTAGAGGCAACAAAGCAAAAGCGAGGCAGGATTGACATCTGCTCAACAGAGACGGATTCCCTGCGCTGACACAGTTCACAGTTACACGAGAAGCAATCTGAGCGGTCCGTCGACCGGAGACGTGTTTCCCAAGAGGTCGTTTAGCGAGTGAACAGCAGTGTGCGCGACTTTCAGGAGTGTGCCTGGAAAGTGCCAGAATCACCAGGAGCATCTGTGCAAAAGCTGCTGCCTCTGTGACCGCATTGAGGCACGTTCGCGTGTCTGCGAGTATATAGACGGCTCTTTCGCGTTCACTCCGAGGGAAACGGTCCGCTATTGCTTCTGTGCGCACAGACGCGATTCCCTTGTCTCTTGCGAACACAGGGAACTCTGTGCATCCAAATCTACAGGCTAAGGACGCGTCTGCATATGTTTTGGTGAACAATCGAGTGTGCGTGTTCTGACAGCTGCCTCTATGCAGACGTCTCCACAGAGCCACTTCTGAATGCCCCGCAGCCCAGGACTGAATGGATACACTAACAAGTGCACCGGTGTGAGCAACCACATATGCAGAAGGACGTCTTTCATCTCACAGAAGCGCGAACGTCTTGGCGTTCAAGCACATGGCAGAAACAAGGTGTGAACAGATGAGCTGCTGCTATTTTCTCCGTTCGGCATGCTTCGTTGTAGCTCTCTTGCCGGTCGCCGGCTTAGCGGCTTGCTTTGCGCGACTAGCTCTGGGGAGAGAAGGAGATAGCGCCGGAAACCTCGCCTTTTGCCTTCTTCGGCGCTGGAACCTGGTTGCTGCGCCTTCTCTTTGTCCATGTGCACACACACGATTCCTCAGCGAAAACCATGCAGAAACCTTTCCACGAGCACCCAGGGATGTGCACCCAGCACCACGTGCACGCACACGCAGCTAGAGAAAAGCACCTACCTTTTCACACACTGATGCCTAAGCAAACGCGTGGCCACACACACGCACACATCCGCAAGCGCGCCTACTCCCATCTATTGAGAGAAAGACGGACGAGCTCTTTGGTTGCTCTTCACAGGCTTGTCCCTGATCTATAGCTGAGGGCAAACACTTGTGTGCTTGTGGGAGAGCCTGTGTCTTTCCTGGAAGCGTTTGGGAGTTTTGCTCAGACGCGTGTTTCCTCAAGTTCAAGAATCAAGATCTAGGATACCTGCAGACAGGTGCCTGTTTGTGTGGAGACAGTCTGTTTGAAACTGTGTTCCTCAGCGCCCGCTCTTTCTCCCCGTCGCTCCACACGCCTGGGAGTCCCTTTCTTTCTCTCCACAAGCACGTGTGTTGACTTCGTCGCACATGTGCATCTGCACAAGCGTTGAGCTCAGCAGAGCGTGTCTCTTGACACTTGATGTGCGTTGGCTGTGTCTGCCTGCTCCAGTGAAGAGAGAAACGGGAAATCATCTTGGTAGAGGCAACAAAGCAAAAGCGAGGCAGGATTGACATCTGCTCAACAGAGACGGATTCCCTGCGCTGACACAGTTCACAGTTACACGAGAAGCAATCTGAGCGGTCCGTCGACCGGAGACGTGTTTCCCAAGAGGTCGTTTAGCGAGTGAACAGCAGTGTGCGCGACTTTCAGGAGTGTGCCTGGAAAGTGCCAGAATCACCAGGAGCATCTGTGCAAAAGCTGCTGCCTCTGTGACCGCATTGAGGCACGTTCGCGTGTCTGCGAGTATATAGACGGCTCTTTCGCGTTCACTCCGAGGGAAACGGTCCGCTATTGCTTCTGTGCGCACAGACGCGATTCCCTTGTCTCTTGCGAACACAGGGAACTCTGTGCATCCAAATCTACAGGCTAAGGACGCGTCTGCATATGTTTTGGTGAACAATCGAGTGTGCGTGTTCTGACAGCTGCCTCTATGCAGACGTCTCCACAGAGCCACTTCTGAATGCCCCGCAGCCCAGGACTGAATGGATACACTAACAAGTGCACCGGTGTGAGCAACCACATATGCAGAAGGACGTCTTTCATCTCACAGAAGCGCGAACGTCTTGGCGTTCAAGCACATGGCAGAAACAAGGTGTGAACAGATGAGCTGCTGCTATTTTCTCCGTTCGGCATGCTTCGTTGTAGCTCTCTTGCCGGTCGCCGGCTTAGCGGCTTGCTTTGCGCGACTAGCTCTGGGGAGAGAAGGAGATAGCGCCGGAAACCTCGCCTTTTGCCTTCTTCGGCGCTGGAACCTGGTTGCTGCGCCTTCTCTTTGTCCATGTGCACACACACGATTCCTCAGCGAAAACCATGCAGAAACCTTTCCACGAGCACCCAGGGATGTGCACCCAGCACCACGTGCACGCACACGCAGCTAGAGAAAAGCACCTACCTTTTCACACACTGATGCCTAAGCAAACGCGTGGCCACACACACGCACACATCCGCAAGCGCGCCTACTCCCATCTATTGAGGGAAAGACGGACGAGCTCTTTGGTTGCTCTTCACAGGCTTGTCCCTGATCTATAGCTGAGGGCAAACACTTGTGTGCTTGTGGGAGAGCCTGTGTCTTTCCTGGAAGCGTTTGGGAGTTTTGCTCAGACGCGTGTTTCCTCAAGTTCAAGAATCAAGATCTAGGATACCTGCAGACAGGTGCCTGTTTGTGTGGAGACAGTCTGTTTGAAACTGTGTTCCTCAGCGCCCGCTCTTTCTCCCCGTCGCTCCACACGCCTGGGAGTCCCTTTCTTTCTCTCCACAAGCACGTGTGTTGACTTCGTCGCACATGTGCATCTGCACAAGCGTTGAGCTCAGCAGAGCGTGTCTCTTGACACTTGATGTGCGTTGGCTGTGTCTGCCTGCTCCAGTGAAGAGAGAAACGGGAAATCATCTTGGTAGAGGCAACAAAGCAAAAGCGAGGCAGGATTGACATCTGCTCAACAGAGACGGATTCCCTGCGCTGACACAGTTCACAGTTACACGAGAAGCAATCTGAGCGGTCTGTCGACCGGAGACGTGTTTCCCAAGAGGTCGTTTAGCGAGTGAACAGCAGTGTGCGCGACTTTCAGGAGTGTGCCTGGAAAGTGCCAGAATCACCAGGAGCATCTGTGCAAAAGCTGCTGCCTCTGTGACCGCATTGAGGCACGTTTGCGTGTCTGCGAGTATATAGACGGCTCTTTCGCGTTCACTCCGAGGGAAACGGTCCGCTATTGCTTCTGTGCGCACAGACGCGATTCCCTTGTCTCTTGCGAACACAGGGAACTCTGTGCATCCAAATCTACAGGCTAAGGACGCGTCTGCATATGTTTTGGTGAACAATCGAGTGTGCGTGTTCTGACAGCTGCCTCTATGCAGACGTCTCCACAGAGCCACTTCTGAATGCCCCGCAGCCCAGGACTGAATGGATACACTAACAAGTGCACCGGTGTGAGCAACCACATATGCAGAAGGACGTCTTTCATCTCACAGAAGCGCGAACGTCTTGGCGTTCAAGCACATGGCAGAAACAAGGTGTGAACAGATGAGCTGCTGCTATTTTCTCCGTTCGGCATGCTTCGTTGTAGCTCTCTTGCCGGTCGCCGGCTTAGCGGCTTGCTTTGCGCGACTAGCTCTGGGGAGAGAAGGAGATAGCGCCGGAAACCTCGCCTTTTGCCTTCTTCGGCGCTGGAACCTGGTTGCTGCGCCTTCTCTTTGTCCATGTGCACACACACGATTCCTCAGCGAAAACCATGCAGAAACCTTTCCACGAGCACCCAGGGATGTGCACCCAGCACCACGTGCACGCACACGCAGCTAGAGAAAAGCACCTACCTTTTCACACACTGATGCCTAAGCAAACGCGTGGCCACACACACGCACACATCCGCAAGCGCGCCTACTCCCATCTATTGAGGGAAAGACGGACGAGCTCTTTGGTTGCTCTTCACAGGCTTGTCCCTGATCTATAGCTGAGGGCAAACACTTGTGTGCTTGTGGGAGAGCCTGTGTCTTTCCTGGAAGCGTTTGGGAGTTTTGCTCAGACGCGTGTTTCCTCAAGTTCAAGAATCAAGATCTAGGATACCTGCAGACAGGTGCCTGTTTGTGTGGAGACAGTCTGTTTGAAACTGTGTTCCTCAGCGCCCGCTCTTTCTCCCCGTCGCTCCACACGCCTGGGAGTCCCTTTCTTTCTCTCCACAAGCACGTGTGTTGACTTCGTCGCACATGTGCATCTGCACAAGCGTTGAGCTCAGCAGAGCGTGTCTCTTGACACTTGATGTGCGTTGGCTGTGTCTGCGTGCTCCAGTGAAGAGAGAAACGGGAAATCATCTTGGTAGAGGCAACAAAGCAAAAGCGAGGCAGGATTGACATCTGCTCAACAGAGACGGATTCCCTGCGCTGACACAGTTCACAGTTACACGAGAAGCAATCTGAGCGGTCCGTCGACCGGAGACGTGTTTCCCAAGAGGTCGTTTAGCGAGTGAACAGCAGTGTGCGCGACTTTCAGGAGTGTGCCTGGAAAGTGCCAGAATCACCAGGAGCATCTGTGCAAAAGCTGCTGCCTCTGTGACCGCATTGAGGCACGTTTGCGTGTCTGCGAGTATATAGACGGCTCTTTCGCGTTCACTCCGAGGGAAACGGTCCGCTATTGCTTCTGTGCGCACAGACGCGATTCCCTTGTCTCTTGCGAACACAGGGAACTCTGTGCATCCAAATCTACAGGCTAAGGACGCGTCTGCATATGTTTTGGTGAACAATCGAGTGTGCGTGTTCTGACAGCTGCCTCTATGCAGACGTCTCCACAGAGCCACTTCTGAATGCCCCGCAGCCCAGGACTGAATGGATACACTAACAAGTGCACCGGTGTGAGCAACCACATATGCAGAAGGACGTCTTTCATCTCACAGAAGCGCGAACGTCTTGGCGTTCAAGCACATGGCAGAAACAAGGTGTGAACAGATGAGCTGCTGCTATTTTCTCCGTTCGGCATGCTTCGTTGTAGCTCTCTTGCCGGTCGCCGGCTTAGCGGCTTGCTTTGCGCGACTAGCTCTGGGGAGAGAAGGAGATAGCGCCGGAAACCTCGCCTTTTGCCTTCTTCGGCGCTGGAACCTGGTTGCTGCGCCTTCTCTTTGTCCATGTGCACACACACGATTCCTCAGCGAAAACCATGCAGAAACCTTTCCACGAGCACCCAGGGATGTGCACCCAGCACCACGTGCACGCACACGCAGCTAGAGAAAAGCACCTACCTTTTCACACACTGATGCCTAAGCAAACGCGTGGCCACACACACGCACACATCCGCAAGCGCGCCTACTCCCATCTATTGAGGGAAAGACGGACGAGCTCTTTGGTTGCTCTTCACAGGCTTGTCCCTGATCTATAGCTGAGGGCAAACACTTGTGTGCTTGTGGGAGAGCCTGTGTCTTTCCTGGAAGCGTTTGGGAGTTTTGCTCAGACGCGTGTTTCCTCAAGTTCAAGAATCAAGATCTAGGATACCTGCAGACAGGTGCCTGTTTGTGTGGAGACAGTCTGTTTGAAACTGTGTTCCTCAGCGCCCGCTCTTTCTCCCCGTCGCTCCACACGCCTGGGAGTCCCTTTCTTTCTCTCCACAAGCACGTGTGTTGACTTCGTCGCACATGTGCATCTGCACAAGCGTTGAGCTCAGCAGAGCGTGTCTCTTGACACTTGATGTGCGTTGGCTGTGTCTGCCTGCTCCAGTGAAGAGAGAAACGGGAAATCATCTTGGTAGAGGCAACAAAGCAAAAGCGAGGCAGGATTGACATCTGCTCAACAGAGACGGATTCCCTGCGCTGACACAGTTCACAGTTACACGAGAAGCAATCTGAGCGGTCCGTCGACCGGAGACGTGTTTCCCAAGAGGTCGTTTAGCGAGTGAACAGCAGTGTGCGCGACTTTCAGGAGTGTGCCTGGAAAGTGCCAGAATCACCAGGAGCATCTGTGCAAAAGCTGCTGCCTCTGTGACCGCATTGAGGCACGTTTGCGTGTCTGCGAGTATATAGACGGCTCTTTCGCGTTCACTCCGAGGGAAACGGTCCGCTATTGCTTCTGTGCGCACAGACGCGATTCCCTTGTCTCTTGCGAACACAGGGAACTCTGTGCATCCAAATCTACAGGCTAAGGACGCGTCTGCATATGTTTTGGTGAACAATCGAGTGTGCGTGTTCTGACAGCTGCCTCTATGCAGACGTCTCCACAGAGCCACTTCTGAATGCCCCGCAGCCCAGGACTGAATGGATACACTAACAAGTGCACCGGTGTGAGCAACCACATATGCAGAAGGACGTCTTTCATCTCACAGAAGCGCGAACGTCTTGGCGTTCAAGCACATGGCAGAAACAAGGTGTGAACAGATGAGCTGCTGCTATTTTCTCCGTTCGGCATGCTTCGTTGTAGCTCTCTTGCCGGTCGCCGGCTTAGCGGCTTGCTTTGCGCGACTAGCTCTGGGGAGAGAAGGAGATAGCGCCGGAAACCTCGCCTTTTGCCTTCTTCGGCGCTGGAACCTGGTTGCTGCGCCTTCTCTTTGTCCATGTGCACACACACGATTCCTCAGCGAAAACCATGCAGAAACCTTTCCACGAGCACCCAGGGATGTGCACCCAGCACCACGTGCACGCACACGCAGCTAGAGAAAAGCACCTACCTTTTCACACACTGATGCCTAAGCAAACGCGTGGCCACACACACGCACACATCCGCAAGCGCGCCTACTCCCATCTATTGAGAGAAAGACGGACGAGCTCTTTGGTTGCTCTTCACAGGCTTGTCCCTGATCTATAGCTGAGGGCAAACACTTGTGTGCTTGTGGGAGAGCCTGTGTCTTTCCTGGAAGCGTTTGGGAGTTTTGCTCAGACGCGTGTTTCCTCAAGTTCAAGAATCAAGATCTAGGATACCTGCAGACAGGTGCCTGTTTGTGTGGAGACAGTCTGTTTGAAACTGTGTTCCTCAGCGCCCGCTCTTTCTCCCCGTCGCTCCACACGCCTGGGAGTCCCTTTCTTTCTCTCCACAAGCACGTGTGTTGACTTCGTCGCACATGTGCATCTGCACAAGCGTTGAGCTCAGCAGAGCGTGTCTCTTGACACTTGATGTGCGTTGGCTGTGTCTGCGTGCTCCAGTGAAGAGAGAAACGGGAAATCATCTTGGTAGAGGCAACAAAGCAAAAGCGAGGCAGGATTGACATCTGCTCAACAGAGACGGATTCCCTGCGCTGACACAGTTCACAGTTACACGAGAAGCAATCTGAGCGGTCCGTCGACCGGAGACGTGTTTCCCAAGAGGTCGTTTAGCGAGTGAACAGCAGTGTGCGCGACTTTCAGGAGTGTGCCTGGAAAGTGCCAGAATCACCAGGAGCATCTGTGCAAAAGCTGCTGCCTCTGTGACCGCATTGAGGCACGTTCGCGTGTCTGCGAGTATATAGACGGCTCTTTCGCGTTCACTCCGAGGGAAACGGTCCGCTATTGCTTCTGTGCGCACAGACGCGATTCCCTTGTCTCTTGCGAACACAGGGAACTCTGTGCATCCAAATCTACAGGCTAAGGACGCGTCTGCATATGTTTTGGTGAACAATCGAGTGTGCGTGTTCTGACAGCTGCCTCTATGCAGACGTCTCCACAGAGCCACTTCTGAATGCCCCGCAGCCCAGGACTGAATGGATACACTAACAAGTGCACCGGTGTGAGCAACCACATATGCAGAAGGACGTCTTTCATCTCACAGAAGCGCGAACGTCTTGGCGTTCAAGCACATGGCAGAAACAAGGTGTGAACAGATGAGCTGCTGCTATTTTCTCCGTTCGGCATGCTTCGTTGTAGCTCTCTTGCCGGTCGCCGGCTTAGCGGCTTGCTTTGCGCGACTAGCTCTGGGGAGAGAAGGAGATAGCGCCGGAAACCTCGCCTTTTGCCTTCTTCGGCGCTGGAACCTGGTTGCTGCGCCTTCTCTTTGTCCATGTGCACACACACGATTCCTCAGCGAAAACCATGCAGAAACCTTTCCACGAGCACCCAGGGATGTGCACCCAGCACCACGTGCACGCACACGCAGCTAGAGAAAAGCACCTACCTTTTCACACACTGATGCCTAAGCAAACGCGTGGCCACACACACGCACACATCCGCAAGCGCGCCTACTCCCATCTATTGAGGGAAAGACGGACGAGCTCTTTGGTTGCTCTTCACAGGCTTGTCCCTGATCTATAGCTGAGGGCAAACACTTGTGTGCTTGTGGGAGAGCCTGTGTCTTTCCTGGAAGCGTTTGGGAGTTTTGCTCAGACGCGTGTTTCCTCAAGTTCAAGAATCAAGATCTAGGATACCTGCAGACAGGTGCCTGTTTGTGTGGAGACAGTCTGTTTGAAACTGTGTTCCTCAGCGCCCGCTCTTTCTCCCCGTCGCTCCACACGCCTGGGAGTCCCTTTCTTTCTCTCCACAAGCACGTGTGTTGACTTCGTCGCACATGTGCATCTGCACAAGCGTTGAGCTCAGCAGAGCGTGTCTCTTGACACTTGATGTGCGTTGGCTGTGTCTGCCTGCTCCAGTGAAGAGAGAAACGGGAAATCATCTTGGTAGAGGCAACAAAGCAAAAGCGAGGCAGGATTGACATCTGCTCAACAGAGACGGATTCCCTGCGCTGACACAGTTCACAGTTACACGAGAAGCAATCTGAGCGGTCTGTCGACCGGAGACGTGTTTCCCAAGAGGTCGTTTAGCGAGTGAACAGCAGTGTGCGCGACTTTCAGGAGTGTGCCTGGAAAGTGCCAGAATCACCAGGAGCATCTGTGCAAAAGCTGCTGCCTCTGTGACCGCATTGAGGCACGTTCGCGTGTCTGCGAGTATATAGACGGCTCTTTCGCGTTCACTCCGAGGGAAACGGTCCGCTATTGCTTCTGTGCGCACAGACGCGATTCCCTTGTCTCTTGCGAACACAGGGAACTCTGTGCATCCAAATCTACAGGCTAAGGACGCGTCTGCATATGTTTTGGTGAACAATCGAGTGTGCGTGTTCTGACAGCTGCCTCTATGCAGACGTCTCCACAGAGCCACTTCTGAATGCCCCGCAGCCCAGGACTGAATGGATACACTAACAAGTGCACCGGTGTGAGCAACCACATATGCAGAAGGACGTCTTTCATCTCACAGAAGCGCGAACGTCTTGGCGTTCAAGCACATGGCAGAAACAAGGTGTGAACAGATGAGCTGCTGCTATTTTCTCCGTTCGGCATGCTTCGTTGTAGCTCTCTTGCCGGTCGCCGGCTTAGCGGCTTGCTTTGCGCGACTAGCTCTGGGGAGAGAAGGAGATAGCGCCGGAAACCTCGCCTTTTGCCTTCTTCGGCGCTGGAACCTGGTTGCTGCGCCTTCTCTTTGTCCATGTGCACACACACGATTCCTCAGCGAAAACCATGCAGAAACCTTTCCACGAGCACCCAGGGATGTGCACCCAGCACCACGTGCACGCACACGCAGCTAGAGAAAAGCACCTACCTTTTCACACACTGATGCCTAAGCAAACGCGTGGCCACACACACGCACACATCCGCAAGCGCGCCTACTCCCATCTATTGAGGGAAAGACGGACGAGCTCTTTGGTTGCTCTTCACAGGCTTGTCCCTGATCTATAGCTGAGGGCAAACACTTGTGTGCTTGTGGGAGAGCCTGTGTCTTTCCTGGAAGCGTTTGGGAGTTTTGCTCAGACGCGTGTTTCCTCAAGTTCAAGAATCAAGATCTAGGATACCTGCAGACAGGTGCCTGTTTGTGTGGAGACAGTCTGTTTGAAACTGTGTTCCTCAGCGCCCGCTCTTTCTCCCCGTCGCTCCACACGCCTGGGAGTCCCTTTCTTTCTCTCCACAAGCACGTGTGTTGACTTCGTCGCACATGTGCATCTGCACAAGCGTTGAGCTCAGCAGAGCGTGTCTCTTGACACTTGATGTGCGTTGGCTGTGTCTGCGTGCTCCAGTGAAGAGAGAAACGGGAAATCATCTTGGTAGAGGCAACAAAGCAAAAGCGAGGCAGGATTGACATCTGCTCAACAGAGACGGATTCCCTGCGCTGACACAGTTCACAGTTACACGAGAAGCAATCTGAGCGGTCCGTCGACCGGAGACGTGTTTCCCAAGAGGTCGTTTAGCGAGTGAACAGCAGTGTGCGCGACTTTCAGGAGTGTGCCTGGAAAGTGCCAGAATCACCAGGAGCATCTGTGCAAAAGCTGCTGCCTCTGTGACCGCATTGAGGCACGTTCGCGTGTCTGCGAGTATATAGACGGCTCTTTCGCGTTCACTCCGAGGGAAACGGTCCGCTATTGCTTCTGTGCGCACAGACGCGATTCCCTTGTCTCTTGCGAACACAGGGAACTCTGTGCATCCAAATCTACAGGCTAAGGACGCGTCTGCATATGTTTTGGTGAACAATCGAGTGTGCGTGTTCTGACAGCTGCCTCTATGCAGACGTCTCCACAGAGCCACTTCTGAATGCCCCGCAGCCCAGGACTGAATGGATACACTAACAAGTGCACCGGTGTGAGCAACCACATATGCAGAAGGACGTCTTTCATCTCACAGAAGCGCGAACGTCTTGGCGTTCAAGCACATGGCAGAAACAAGGTGTGAACAGATGAGCTGCTGCTATTTTCTCCGTTCGGCATGCTTCGTTGTAGCTCTCTTGCCGGTCGCCGGCTTAGCGGCTTGCTTTGCGCGACTAGCTCTGGGGAGAGAAGGAGATAGCGCCGGAAACCTCGCCTTTTGCCTTCTTCGGCGCTGGAACCTGGTTGCTGCGCCTTCTCTTTGTCCATGTGCACACACACGATTCCTCAGCGAAAACCATGCAGAAACCTTTCCACGAGCACCCAGGGATGTGCACCCAGCACCACGTGCACGCACACGCAGCTAGAGAAAAGCACCTACCTTTTCACACACTGATGCCTAAGCAAACGCGTGGCCACACACACGCACACATCCACAAGCGCGCCTACTCCCATCTATTGAGGGAAAGACGGACGAGCTCTTTGGTTGCTCTTCACAGGCTTGTCCCTGATCTATAGCTGAGGGCAAACACTTGTGTGCTTGTGGGAGAGCCTGTGTCTTTCCTGGAAGCGTTTGGGAGTTTTGCTCAGACGCGTGTTTCCTCAAGTTCAAGAATCAAGATCTAGGATACCTGCAGACAGGTGCCTGTTTGTGTGGAGACAGTCTGTTTGAAACTGTGTTCCTCAGCGCCCGCTCTTTCTCCCCGTCGCTCCACACGCCTGGGAGTCCCTTTCTTTCTCTCCACAAGCACGTGTGTTGACTTCGTCGCACATGTGCATCTGCACAAGCGTTGAGCTCAGCAGAGCGTGTCTCTTGACACTTGATGTGCGTTGGCTGTGTCTGCCTGCTCCAGTGAAGAGAGAAACGGGAAATCATCTTGGTAGAGGCAACAAAGCAAAAGCGAGGCAGGATTGACATCTGCTCAACAGAGACGGATTCCCTGCGCTGACACAGTTCACAGTTACACGAGAAGCAATCTGAGCGGTCTGTCGACCGGAGACGTGTTTCCCAAGAGGTCGTTTAGCGAGTGAACAGCAGTGTGCGCGACTTTCAGGAGTGTGCCTGGAAAGTGCCAGAATCACCAGGAGCATCTGTGCAAAAGCTGCTGCCTCTGTGACCGCATTGAGGCACGTTCGCGTGTCTGCGAGTATATAGACGGCTCTTTCGCGTTCACTCCGAGGGAAACGGTCCGCTATTGCTTCTGTGCGCACAGACGCGATTCCCTTGTCTCTTGCGAACACAGGGAACTCTGTGCATCCAAATCTACAGGCTAAGGACGCGTCTGCATATGTTTTGGTGAACAATCGAGTGTGCGTGTTCTGACAGCTGCCTCTATGCAGACGTCTCCACAGAGCCACTTCTGAATGCCCCGCAGCCCAGGACTGAATGGATACACTAACAAGTGCACCGGTGTGAGCAACCACATATGCAGAAGGACGTCTTTCATCTCACAGAAGCGCGAACGTCTTGGCGTTCAAGCACATGGCAGAAACAAGGTGTGAACAGATGAGCTGCTGCTATTTTCTCCGTTCGGCATGCTTCGTTGTAGCTCTCTTGCCGGTCGCCGGCTTAGCGGCTTGCTTTGCGCGACTAGCTCTGGGGAGAGAAGGAGATAGCGCCGGAAACCTCGCCTTTTGCCTTCTTCGGCGCTGGAACCTGGTTGCTGCGCCTTCTCTTTGTCCATGTGCACACACACGATTCCTCAGCGAAAACCATGCAGAAACCTTTCCACGAGCACCCAGGGATGTGCACCCAGCACCACGTGCACGCACACGCAGCTAGAGAAAAGCACCTACCTTTTCACACACTGATGCCTAAGCAAACGCGTGGCCACACACACGCACACATCCGCAAGCGCACCTACTCCCATCTATTGAGGGAAAGACGGACGAGCTCTTTGGTTGCTCTTCACAGGCTTGTCCCTGATCTATAGCTGAGGGCAAACACTTGTGTGCTTGTGGGAGAGCCTGTGTCTTTCCTGGAAGCGTTTGGGAGTTTTGCTCAGACGCGTGTTTCCTCAAGTTCAAGAATCAAGATCTAGGATACCTGCAGACAGGTGCCTGTTTGTGTGGAGACAGTCTGTTTGAAACTGTGTTCCTCAGCGCCCGCTCTTTCTCCCCGTCGCTCCACACGCCTGGGAGTCCCTTTCTTTCTCTCCACAAGCACGTGTGTTGACTTCGTCGCACATGTGCATCTGCACAAGCGTTGAGCTCAGCAGAGCGTGTCTCTTGACACTTGATGTGCGTTGGCTGTGTCTGCCTGCTCCAGTGAAGAGAGAAACGGGAAATCATCTTGGTAGAGGCAACAAAGCAAAAGCGAGGCAGGATTGACATCTGCTCAACAGAGACGGATTCCCTGCGCTGACACAGTTCACAGTTACACGAGAAGCAATCTGAGCGGTCTGTCGACCGGAGACGTGTTTCCCAAGAGGTCGTTTAGCGAGTGAACAGCAGTGTGCGCGACTTTCAGGAGTGTGCCTGGAAAGTGCCAGAATCACCAGGAGCATCTGTGCAAAAGCTGCTGCCTCTGTGACCGCATTGAGGCACGTTCGCGTGTCTGCGAGTATATAGACGGCTCTTTCGCGTTCACTCCGAGGGAAACGGTCCGCTATTGCTTCTGTGCGCACAGACGCGATTCCCTTGTCTCTTGCGAACACAGGGAACTCTGTGCATCCAAATCTACAGGCTAAGGACGCGTCTGCATATGTTTTGGTGAACAATCGAGTGTGCGTGTTCTGACAGCTGCCTCTATGCAGACGTCTCCACAGAGCCACTTCTGAATGCCCCGCAGCCCAGGACTGAATGGATACACTAACAAGTGCACCGGTGTGAGCAACCACATATGCAGAAGGACGTCTTTCATCTCACAGAAGCGCGAACGTCTTGGCGTTCAAGCACATGGCAGAAACAAGGTGTGAACAGATGAGCTGCTGCTATTTTCTCCGTTCGGCATGCTTCGTTGTAGCTCTCTTGCCGGTCGCCGGCTTAGCGGCTTGCTTTGCGCGACTAGCTCTGGGGAGAGAAGGAGATAGCGCCGGAAACCTCGCCTTTTGCCTTCTTCGGCGCTGGAACCTGGTTGCTGCGCCTTCTCTTTGTCCATGTGCACACACACGATTCCTCAGCGAAAACCATGCAGAAACCTTTCCACGAGCACCCAGGGATGTGCACCCAGCACCACGTGCACGCACACGCAGCTAGAGAAAAGCACCTACCTTTTCACACACTGATGCCTAAGCAAACGCGTGGCCACACACACGCACACATCCGCAAGCGCGCCTACTCCCATCTATTGAGGGAAAGACGGACGAGCAACGTCCTGACAGGCTTGAGGGGAAAAACGTCCGTTGACGGTTGGCGTACTGCACGCCCGCCTACGGGGCTGCAGGGGAATCCACATTTGGAAGGTACCTGAAGATGTGTGCCTGTTCTTGGAGCTCCGCTAGTAGGGTAGCAAAGACACTCGTAGGCAGTACTGAATGCTGCTCCGTGCTACTTCTCCTCCGCTGGCAAATGCTTCACAGTCGCCCGAGGAAAGACGTTTAACAATCGATCTCCAAGAGGAACGAAACACATGATGCCATAAGGCGAAAGAATAGCAGGGCATCTCTTCACAGGCTTGTCCCTGATCTATAGCTGAGGGCAAACACTTGTGTGCTTGTGGGAGAGCCTGTGTCTTTCCTGGAAGCGTTTGGGAGTTTTGCTCAGACGCGTGTTTCCTCAAGTTCAAGAATCAAGATCTAGGATACCTGCAGACAGGTGCCTGTTTGTGTGGAGACAGTCTGTTTGAAACTGTGTTCCTCAGCGCCCGCTCTTTCTCCCCGTCGCTCCACACGCCTGGGAGTCCCTTTCTTTCTCTCCACAAGCACGTGTGTTGACTTCGTCGCACATGTGCATCTGCACAAGCGTTGAGCTCAGCAGAGCGTGTCTCTTGACACTTGATGTGCGTTGGCTGTGTCTGCCTGCTCCAGTGAAGAGAGAAACGGGAAATCATCTTGGTAGAGGCAACAAAGAAAAAGCGAGGCAGGATTGACATCTGCTCAACAGAGACGGATTCCCTGCGCTGACACAATTCACAGTTACACGAGAAGCAATCTGAGCGGTCCGTCGACCGGAGACGTGTTTCCCAAGAGGTCGTTTAGCGAGTGAACAGCAGTGTGCGCGACTTTCAGGAGTGTGCCTGGAAAGTGCCAGAATCACCAGGAGCATCTGTGCAAAAGCTGCTGCCTCTGTGACCGCATTGAGGCACGTTCGCGTGTCTGCGAGTATATAGACGGCTCTTTCGCGTTCACTCCGAGGGAAACGGTCCGCTATTGCTTCTGTGCGCACAGACGCGATTCCCTTGTCTCTTGCGAACACAGGGAACTCTGTGCATCCAAATCTACAGGCTAAGGACGCGTCTGCATATGTTTTGGTGAACAATCGAGTGTGCGTGTTCTGACAGCTGCCTCTATGCAGACGTCTCCACAGAGCCACTTCTGAATGCCCCGCAGCCCAGGACTGAATGGATACACTAACAAGTGCACCGGTGTGAGCAACCACATATGCAGAAGGACGTCTTTCATCTCACAGAAGCGCGAACGTCTTGGCGTTCAAGCACATGGCAGAAACAAGGTGTGAACAGATGAGCTGCTGCTATTTTCTCCGTTCGGCATGCTTCGTTGTAGCTCTCTTGCCGGTCGCCGGCTTAGCGGCTTGCTTTGCGCGACTAGCTCTGGGGAGAGAAGGAGATAGCGCCGGAAACCTCGCCTTTTGCCTTCTTCGGCGCTGGAACCTGGTTGCTGCGCCTTCTCTTTGTCCATGTGCACACACACGATTCCTCAGCGAAAACCATGCAGAAACCTTTCCACGAGCACCCAGGGATGTGCACCCAGCACCACGTGCACGCACACGCAGCTAGAGAAAAGCACCTACCTTTTCACACACTGATGCCTAAGCAAACGCGTGGCCACACACACGCACACATCCGCAAGCGCGCCTACTCCCATCTATTGAGGGAAAGACGGACGAGCTCTTTGGTTGCTCTTCACAGGCTTGTCCCTGATCTATAGCTGAGGGCAAACACTTGTGTGCTTGTGGGAGAGCCTGTGTCTTTCCTGGAAGCGTTTGGGAGTTTTGCTCAGACGCGTGTTTCCTCAAGTTCAAGAATCAAGATCTAGGATACCTGCAGACAGGTGCCTGTTTGTGTGGAGACAGTCTGTTTGAAACTGTGTTCCTCAGCGCCCGCTCTTTCTCCCCGTCGCTCCACACGCCTGGGAGTCCCTTTCTTTCTCTCCACAAGCACGTGTGTTGACTTCGTCGCACATGTGCATCTGCACAAGCGTTGAGCTCAGCAGAGCGTGTCTCTTGACACTTGATGTGCGTTGGCTGTGTCTGCCTGCTCCAGTGAAGAGAGAAACGGGAAATCATCTTGGTAGAGGCAACAAAGCAAAAGCGAGGCAGGATTGACATCTGCTCAACAGAGACGGATTCCCTGCGCTGACACAGTTCACAGTTACACGAGAAGCAATCTGAGCGGTCTGTCGACCGGAGACGTGTTTCCCAAGAGGTCGTTTAGCGAGTGAACAGCAGTGTGCGCGACTTTCAGGAGTGTGCCTGGAAAGTGCCAGAATCACCAGGAGCATCTGTGCAAAAGCTGCTGCCTCTGTGACCGCATTGAGGCACGTTCGCGTGTCTGCGAGTATATAGACGGCTCTTTCGCGTTCACTCCGAGGGAAACGGTCCGCTATTGCTTCTGTGCGCACAGACGCGATTCCCTTGTCTCTTGCGAACACAGGGAACTCTGTGCATCCAAATCTACAGGCTAAGGACGCGTCTGCATATGTTTTGGTGAACAATCGAGTGTGCGTGTTCTGACAGCTGCCTCTATGCAGACGTCTCCACAGAGCCACTTCTGAATGCCCCGCAGCCCAGGACTGAATGGATACACTAACAAGTGCACCGGTGTGAGCAACCACATATGCAGAAGGACGTCTTTCATCTCACAGAAGCGCGAACGTCTTGGCGTTCAAGCACATGGCAGAAACAAGGTGTGAACAGATGAGCTGCTGCTATTTTCTCCGTTCGGCATGCTTCGTTGTAGCTCTCTTGCCGGTCGCCGGCTTAGCGGCTTGCTTTGCGCGACTAGCTCTGGGGAGAGAAGGAGATAGCGCCGGAAACCTCGCCTTTTGCCTTCTTCGGCGCTGGAACCTGGTTGCTGCGCCTTCTCTTTGTCCATGTGCACACACACGATTCCTCAGCGAAAACCATGCAGAAACCTTTCCACGAGCACCCAGGGATGTGCACCCAGCACCACGTGCACGCACACGCAGCTAGAGAAAAGCACCTACCTTTTCACACACTGATGCCTAAGCAAACGCGTGGCCACACACACGCACACATCCGCAAGCGCGCCTACTCCCATCTATTGAGGGAAAGACGGACGAGCAACGTCCTGACAGGCTTGAGGGGAAAAACGTCCGTTGACGGTTGGCGTACTGCACGCCCGCCTACGGGGCTGCAGGGGAATCCACATTTGGAAGGTACCTGAAGATGTGTGCCTGTTCTTGGAGCTCCGCTAGTAGGGTAGCAAAGACACTCGTAGGCAGTACTGAATGCTGCTCCGTGCTACTTCTCCTCCGCTGGCAAATGCTTCACAGTCGCCCGAGGAAAGACGTTTAACAATCGATCTCCAAGAGGAACGAAACACATGATGCCATAAGGCGAAAGAATAGCAGGGCATCTCTTCACAGGCTTGTCCCTGATCTATAGCTGAGGGCAAACACTTGTGTGCTTGTGGGAGAGCCTGTGTCTTTCCTGGAAGCGTTTGGGAGTTTTGCTCAGACGCGTGTTTCCTCAAGTTCAAGAATCAAGATCTAGGATACCTGCAGACAGGTGCCTGTTTGTGTGGAGACAGTCTGTTTGAAACTGTGTTCCTCAGCGCCCGCTCTTTCTCCCCGTCGCTCCACACGCCTGGGAGTCCCTTTCTTTCTCTCCACAAGCACGTGTGTTGACTTCGTCGCACATGTGCATCTGCACAAGCGTTGAGCTCAGCAGAGCGTGTCTCTTGACACTTGATGTGCGTTGGCTGTGTCTGCCTGCTCCAGTGAAGAGAGAAACGGGAAATCATCTTGGTAGAGGCAACAAAGCAAAAGCGAGGCAGGATTGACATCTGCTCAACAGAGACGGATTCCCTGCGCTGACACAGTTCACAGTTACACGAGAAGCAATCTGAGCGGTCCGTCGACCGGAGACGTGTTTCCCAAGAGGTCGTTTAGCGAGTGAACAGCAGTGTGCGCGACTTTCAGGAGTGTGCCTGGAAAGTGCCAGAATCACCAGGAGCATCTGTGCAAAAGCTGCTGCCTCTGTGACCGCATTGAGGCACGTTCGCGTGTCTGCGAGTATATAGACGGCTCTTTCGCGTTCACTCCGAGGGAAACGGTCCGCTATTGCTTCTGTGCGCACAGACGCGATTCCCTTGTCTCTTGCGAACACAGGGAACTCTGTGCATCCAAATCTACAGGCTAAGGACGCGTCTGCATATGTTTTGGTGAACAATCGAGTGTGCGTGTTCTGACAGCTGCCTCTATGCAGACGTCTCCACAGAGCCACTTCTGAATGCCCCGCAGCCCAGGACTGAATGGATACACTAACAAGTGCACCGGTGTGAGCAACCACATATGCAGAAGGACGTCTTTCATCTCACAGAAGCGCGAACGTCTTGGCGTTCAAGCACATGGCAGAAACAAGGTGTGAACAGATGAGCTGCTGCTATTTTCTCCGTTCGGCATGCTTCGTTGTAGCTCTCTTGCCGGTCGCCGGCTTAGCGGCTTGCTTTGCGCGACTAGCTCTGGGGAGAGAAGGAGATAGCGCCGGAAACCTCGCCTTTTGCCTTCTTCGGCGCTGGAACCTGGTTGCTGCGCCTTCTCTTTGTCCATGTGCACACACACGATTCCTCAGCGAAAACCATGCAGAAACCTTTCCACGAGCACCCAGGGATGTGCACCCAGCACCACGTGCACGCACACGCAGCTAGAGAAAAGCACCTACCTTTTCACACACTGATGCCTAAGCAAACGCGTGGCCACACACACGCACACATCCGCAAGCGCGCCTACTCCCATCTATTGAGGGAAAGACGGACGAGCTCTTTGGTTGCTCTTCACAGGCTTGTCCCTGATCTATAGCTGAGGGCAAACACTTGTGTGCTTGTGGGAGAGCCTGTGTCTTTCCTGGAAGCGTTTGGGAGTTTTGCTCAGACGCGTGTTTCCTCAAGTTCAAGAATCAAGATCTAGGATACCTGCAGACAGGTGCCTGTTTGTGTGGAGACAGTCTGTTTGAAACTGTGTTCCTCAGCGCCCGCTCTTTCTCCCCGTCGCTCCACACGCCTGGGAGTCCCTTTCTTTCTCTCCACAAGCACGTGTGTTGACTTCGTCGCACATGTGCATCTGCACAAGCGTTGAGCTCAGCAGAGCGTGTCTCTTGACACTTGATGTGCGTTGGCTGTGTCTGCCTGCTCCAGTGAAGAGAGAAACGGGAAATCATCTTGGTAGAGGCAACAAAGCAAAAGCGAGGCAGGATTGACATCTGCTCAACAGAGACGGATTCCCTGCGCTGACACAGTTCACAGTTACACGAGAAGCAATCTGAGCGGTCTGTCGACCGGAGACGTGTTTCCCAAGAGGTCGTTTAGCGAGTGAACAGCAGTGTGCGCGACTTTCAGGAGTGTGCCTGGAAAGTGCCAGAATCACCAGGAGCATCTGTGCAAAAGCTGCTGCCTCTGTGACCGCATTGAGGCACGTTCGCGTGTCTGCGAGTATATAGACGGCTCTTTCGCGTTCACTCCGAGGGAAACGGTCCGCTATTGCTTCTGTGCGCACAGACGCGATTCCCTTGTCTCTTGCGAACACAGGGAACTCTGTGCATCCAAATCTACAGGCTAAGGACGCGTCTGCATATGTTTTGGTGAACAATCGAGTGTGCGTGTTCTGACAGCTGCCTCTATGCAGACGTCTCCACAGAGCCACTTCTGAATGCCCCGCAGCCCAGGACTGAATGGATACACTAACAAGTGCACCGGTGTGAGCAACCACATATGCAGAAGGACGTCTTTCATCTCACAGAAGCGCGAACGTCTTGGCGTTCAAGCACATGGCAGAAACAAGGTGTGAACAGATGAGCTGCTGCTATTTTCTCCGTTCGGCATGCTTCGTTGTAGCTCTCTTGCCGGTCGCCGGCTTAGCGGCTTGCTTTGCGCGACTAGCTCTGGGGAGAGAAGGAGATAGCGCCGGAAACCTCGCCTTTTGCCTTCTTCGGCGCTGGAACCTGGTTGCTGCGCCTTCTCTTTGTCCATGTGCACACACACGATTCCTCAGCGAAAACCATGCAGAAACCTTTCCACGAGCACCCAGGGATGTGCACCCAGCACCACGTGCACGCACACGCAGCTAGAGAAAAGCACCTACCTTTTCACACACTGATGCCTAAGCAAACGCGTGGCCACACACACGCACACATCCGCAAGCGCGCCTACTCCCATCTATTGAGGGAAAGACGGACGAGCAACGTCCTGACAGGCTTGAGGGGAAAAACGTCCGTTGACGGTTGGCGTACTGCACGCCCGCCTACGGGGCTGCAGGGGAATCCACATTTGGAAGGTACCTGAAGATGTGTGCCTGTTCTTGGAGCTCCGCTAGTAGGGTAGCAAAGACACTCGTAGGCAGTACTGAATGCTGCTCCGTGCTACTTCTCCTCCGCTGGCAAATGCTTCACAGTCGCCCGAGGAAAGACGTTTAACAATCGATCTCCAAGAGGAACGAAACACATGATGCCATAAGGCGAAAGAATAGCAGGGCATCTCTTCACAGGCTTGTCCCTGATCTATAGCTGAGGGCAAACACTTGTGTGCTTGTGGGAGAGCCTGTGTCTTTCCTGGAAGCGTTTGGGAGTTTTGCTCAGACGCGTGTTTCCTCAAGTTCAAGAATCAAGATCTAGGATACCTGCAGACAGGTGCCTGTTTGTGTGGAGACAGTCTGTTTGAAACTGTGTTCCTCAGCGCCCGCTCTTTCTCCCCGTCGCTCCACACGCCTGGGAGTCCCTTTCTTTCTCTCCACAAGCACGTGTGTTGACTTCGTCGCACATGTGCATCTGCACAAGCGTTGAGCTCAGCAGAGCGTGTCTCTTGACACTTGATGTGCGTTGGCTGTGTCTGCCTGCTCCAGTGAAGAGAGAAACGGGAAATCATCTTGGTAGAGGCAACAAAGCAAAAGCGAGGCAGGATTGACATCTGCTCAACAGAGACGGATTCCCTGCGCTGACACAGTTCACAGTTACACGAGAAGCAATCTGAGCGGTCCGTCGACCGGAGACGTGTTTCCCAAGAGGTCGTTTAGCGAGTGAACAGCAGTGTGCGCGACTTTCAGGAGTGTGCCTGGAAAGTGCCAGAATCACCAGGAGCATCTGTGCAAAAGCTGCTGCCTCTGTGACCGCATTGAGGCACGTTCGCGTGTCTGCGAGTATATAGACGGCTCTTTCGCGTTCACTCCGAGGGAAACGGTCCGCTATTGCTTCTGTGCGCACAGACGCGATTCCCTTGTCTCTTGCGAACACAGGGAACTCTGTGCATCCAAATCTACAGGCTAAGGACGCGTCTGCATATGTTTTGGTGAACAATCGAGTGTGCGTGTTCTGACAGCTGCCTCTATGCAGACGTCTCCACAGAGCCACTTCTGAATGCCCCGCAGCCCAGGACTGAATGGATACACTAACAAGTGCACCGGTGTGAGCAACCACATATGCAGAAGGACGTCTTTCATCTCACAGAAGCGCGAACGTCTTGGCGTTCAAGCACATGGCAGAAACAAGGTGTGAACAGATGAGCTGCTGCTATTTTCTCCGTTCGGCATGCTTCGTTGTAGCTCTCTTGCCGGTCGCCGGCTTAGCGGCTTGCTTTGCGCGACTAGCTCTGGGGAGAGAAGGAGATAGCGCCGGAAACCTCGCCTTTTGCCTTCTTCGGCGCTGGAACCTGGTTGCTGCGCCTTCTCTTTGTCCATGTGCACACACACGATTCCTCAGCGAAAACCATGCAGAAACCTTTCCACGAGCACCCAGGGATGTGCACCCAGCACCACGTGCACGCACACGCAGCTAGAGAAAAGCACCTACCTTTTCACACACTGATGCCTAAGCAAACGCGTGGCCACACACACGCACACATCCGCAAGCGCGCCTACTCCCATCTATTGAGGGAAAGACGGACGAGCAACGTCCTGACAGGCTTGAGGGGAAAAACGTCCGTTGACGGTTGGCGTACTGCACGCCCGCCTACGGGGCTGCAGGGGAATCCACATTTGGAAGGTACCTGAAGATGTGTGCCTGTTCTTGGAGCTCCGCTAGTAGGGTAGCAAAGACACTCGTAGGCAGTACTGAATGCTGCTCCGTGCTACTTCTCCTCCGCTGGCAAATGCTTCACAGTCGCCCGAGGAAAGACGTTTAACAATCGATCTCCAAGAGGAACGAAACACATGATGCCATAAGGCGAAAGAATAGCAGGGCATCTCTTCACAGGCTTGTCCCTGATCTATAGCTGAGGGCAAACACTTGTGTGCTTGTGGGAGAGCCTGTGTCTTTCCTGGAAGCGTTTGGGAGTTTTGCTCAGACGCGTGTTTCCTCAAGTTCAAGAATCAAGATCTAGGATACCTGCAGACAGGTGCCTGTTTGTGTGGAGACAGTCTGTTTGAAACTGTGTTCCTCAGCGCCCGCTCTTTCTCCCCGTCGCTCCACACGCCTGGGAGTCCCTTTCTTTCTCTCCACAAGCACGTGTGTTGACTTCGTCGCACATGTGCATCTGCACAAGCGTTGAGCTCAGCAGAGCGTGTCTCTTGACACTTGATGTGCGTTGGCTGTGTCTGCCTGCTCCAGTGAAGAGAGAAACGGGAAATCATCTTGGTAGAGGCAACAAAGAAAAAGCGAGGCAGGATTGACATCTGCTCAACAGAGACGGATTCCCTGCGCTGACACAATTCACAGTTACACGAGAAGCAATCTGAGCGGTCCGTCGACCGGAGACGTGTTTCCCAAGAGGTCGTTTAGCGAGTGAACAGCAGTGTGCGCGACTTTCAGGAGTGTGCCTGGAAAGTGCCAGAATCACCAGGAGCATCTGTGCAAAAGCTGCTGCCTCTGTGACCGCATTGAGGCACGTTCGCGTGTCTGCGAGTATATAGACGGCTCTTTCGCGTTCACTCCGAGGGAAACGGTCCGCTATTGCTTCTGTGCGCACAGACGCGATTCCCTTGTCTCTTGCGAACACAGGGAACTCTGTGCATCCAAATCTACAGGCTAAGGACGCGTCTGCATATGTTTTGGTGAACAATCGAGTGTGCGTGTTCTGACAGCTGCCTCTATGCAGACGTCTCCACAGAGCCACTTCTGAATGCCCCGCAGCCCAGGACTGAATGGATACACTAACAAGTGCACCGGTGTGAGCAACCACATATGCAGAAGGACGTCTTTCATCTCACAGAAGCGCGAACGTCTTGGCGTTCAAGCACATGGCAGAAACAAGGTGTGAACAGATGAGCTGCTGCTATTTTCTCCGTTCGGCATGCTTCGTTGTAGCTCTCTTGCCGGTCGCCGGCTTAGCGGCTTGCTTTGCGCGACTAGCTCTGGGGAGAGAAGGAGATAGCGCCGGAAACCTCGCCTTTTGCCTTCTTCGGCGCTGGAACCTGGTTGCTGCGCCTTCTCTTTGTCCATGTGCACACACACGATTCCTCAGCGAAAACCATGCAGAAACCTTTCCACGAGCACCCAGGGATGTGCACCCAGCACCACGTGCACGCACACGCAGCTAGAGAAAAGCACCTACCTTTTCACACACTGATGCCTAAGCAAACGCGTGGCCACACACACGCACACATCCGCAAGCGCGCCTACTCCCATCTATTGAGGGAAAGACGGACGAGCTCTTTGGTTGCTCTTCACAGGCTTGTCCCTGATCTATAGCTGAGGGCAAACACTTGTGTGCTTGTGGGAGAGCCTGTGTCTTTCCTGGAAGCGTTTGGGAGTTTTGCTCAGACGCGTGTTTCCTCAAGTTCAAGAATCAAGATCTAGGATACCTGCAGACAGGTGCCTGTTTGTGTGGAGACAGTCTGTTTGAAACTGTGTTCCTCAGCGCCCGCTCTTTCTCCCCGTCGCTCCACACGCCTGGGAGTCCCTTTCTTTCTCTCCACAAGCACGTGTGTTGACTTCGTCGCACATGTGCATCTGCACAAGCGTTGAGCTCAGCAGAGCGTGTCTCTTGACACTTGATGTGCGTTGGCTGTGTCTGCCTGCTCCAGTGAAGAGAGAAACGGGAAATCATCTTGGTAGAGGCAACAAAGCAAAAGCGAGGCAGGATTGACATCTGCTCAACAGAGACGGATTCCCTGCGCTGACACAGTTCACAGTTACACGAGAAGCAATCTGAGCGGTCTGTCGACCGGAGACGTGTTTCCCAAGAGGTCGTTTAGCGAGTGAACAGCAGTGTGCGCGACTTTCAGGAGTGTGCCTGGAAAGTGCCAGAATCACCAGGAGCATCTGTGCAAAAGCTGCTGCCTCTGTGACCGCATTGAGGCACGTTCGCGTGTCTGCGAGTATATAGACGGCTCTTTCGCGTTCACTCCGAGGGAAACGGTCCGCTATTGCTTCTGTGCGCACAGACGCGATTCCCTTGTCTCTTGCGAACACAGGGAACTCTGTGCATCCAAATCTACAGGCTAAGGACGCGTCTGCATATGTTTTGGTGAACAATCGAGTGTGCGTGTTCTGACAGCTGCCTCTATGCAGACGTCTCCACAGAGCCACTTCTGAATGCCCCGCAGCCCAGGACTGAATGGATACACTAACAAGTGCACCGGTGTGAGCAACCACATATGCAGAAGGACGTCTTTCATCTCACAGAAGCGCGAACGTCTTGGCGTTCAAGCACATGGCAGAAACAAGGTGTGAACAGATGAGCTGCTGCTATTTTCTCCGTTCGGCATGCTTCGTTGTAGCTCTCTTGCCGGTCGCCGGCTTAGCGGCTTGCTTTGCGCGACTAGCTCTGGGGAGAGAAGGAGATAGCGCCGGAAACCTCGCCTTTTGCCTTCTTCGGCGCTGGAACCTGGTTGCTGCGCCTTCTCTTTGTCCATGTGCACACACACGATTCCTCAGCGAAAACCATGCAGAAACCTTTCCACGAGCACCCAGGGATGTGCACCCAGCACCACGTGCACGCACACGCAGCTAGAGAAAAGCACCTACCTTTTCACACACTGATGCCTAAGCAAACGCGTGGCCACACACACGCACACATCCGCAAGCGCGCCTACTCCCATCTATTGAGGGAAAGACGGACGAGCTCTTTGGTTGCTCTTCACAGGCTTGTCCCTGATCTATAGCTGAGGGCAAACACTTGTGTGCTTGTGGGAGAGCCTGTGTCTTTCCTGGAAGCGTTTGGGAGTTTTGCTCAGACGCGTGTTTCCTCAAGTTCAAGAATCAAGATCTAGGATACCTGCAGACAGGTGCCTGTTTGTGTGGAGACAGTCTGTTTGAAACTGTGTTCCTCAGCGCCCGCTCTTTCTCCCCGTCGCTCCACACGCCTGGGAGTCCCTTTCTTTCTCTCCACAAGCACGTGTGTTGACTTCGTCGCACATGTGCATCTGCACAAGCGTTGAGCTCAGCAGAGCGTGTCTCTTGACACTTGATGTGCGTTGGCTGTGTCTGCCTGCTCCAGTGAAGAGAGAAACGGGAAATCATCTTGGTAGAGGCAACAAAGCAAAAGCGAGGCAGGATTGACATCTGCTCAACAGAGACGGATTCCCTGCGCTGACACAGTTCACAGTTACACGAGAAGCAATCTGAGCGGTCTGTCGACCGGAGACGTGTTTCCCAAGAGGTCGTTTAGCGAGTGAACAGCAGTGTGCGCGACTTTCAGGAGTGTGCCTGGAAAGTGCCAGAATCACCAGGAGCATCTGTGCAAAAGCTGCTGCCTCTGTGACCGCATTGAGGCACGTTCGCGTGTCTGCGAGTATATAGACGGCTCTTTCGCGTTCACTCCGAGGGAAACGGTCCGCTATTGCTTCTGTGCGCACAGACGCGATTCCCTTGTCTCTTGCGAACACAGGGAACTCTGTGCATCCAAATCTACAGGCTAAGGACGCGTCTGCATATGTTTTGGTGAACAATCGAGTGTGCGTGTTCTGACAGCTGCCTCTATGCAGACGTCTCCACAGAGCCACTTCTGAATGCCCCGCAGCCCAGGACTGAATGGATACACTAACAAGTGCACCGGTGTGAGCAACCACATATGCAGAAGGACGTCTTTCATCTCACAGAAGCGCGAACGTCTTGGCGTTCAAGCACATGGCAGAAACAAGGTGTGAACAGATGAGCTGCTGCTATTTTCTCCGTTCGGCATGCTTCGTTGTAGCTCTCTTGCCGGTCGCCGGCTTAGCGGCTTGCTTTGCGCGACTAGCTCTGGGGAGAGAAGGAGATAGCGCCGGAAACCTCGCCTTTTGCCTTCTTCGGCGCTGGAACCTGGTTGCTGCGCCTTCTCTTTGTCCATGTGCACACACACGATTCCTCAGCGAAAACCATGCAGAAACCTTTCCACGAGCACCCAGGGATGTGCACCCAGCACCACGTGCACGCACACGCAGCTAGAGAAAAGCACCTACCTTTTCACACACTGATGCCTAAGCAAACGCGTGGCCACACACACGCACACATCCGCAAGCGCGCCTACTCCCATCTATTGAGGGAAAGACGGACGAGCTCTTTGGTTGCTCTTCACAGGCTTGTCCCTGATCTATAGCTGAGGGCAAACACTTGTGTGCTTGTGGGAGAGCCTGTGTCTTTCCTGGAAGCGTTTGGGAGTTTTGCTCAGACGCGTGTTTCCTCAAGTTCAAGAATCAAGATCTAGGATACCTGCAGACAGGTGCCTGTTTGTGTGGAGACAGTCTGTTTGAAACTGTGTTCCTCAGCGCCCGCTCTTTCTCCCCGTCGCTCCACACGCCTGGGAGTCCCTTTCTTTCTCTCCACAAGCACGTGTGTTGACTTCGTCGCACATGTGCATCTGCACAAGCGTTGAGCTCAGCAGAGCGTGTCTCTTGACACTTGATGTGCGTTGGCTGTGTCTGCCTGCTCCAGTGAAGAGAGAAACGGGAAATCATCTTGGTAGAGGCAACAAAGCAAAAGCGAGGCAGGATTGACATCTGCTCAACAGAGACGGATTCCCTGCGCTGACACAGTTCACAGTTACACGAGAAGCAATCTGAGCGGTCCGTCGACCGGAGACGTGTTTCCCAAGAGGTCGTTTAGCGAGTGAACAGCAGTGTGCGCGACTTTCAGGAGTGTGCCTGGAAAGTGCCAGAATCACCAGGAGCATCTGTGCAAAAGCTGCTGCCTCTGTGACCGCATTGAGGCACGTTCGCGTGTCTGCGAGTATATAGACGGCTCTTTCGCGTTCACTCCGAGGGAAACGGTCCGCTATTGCTTCTGTGCGCACAGACGCGATTCCCTTGTCTCTTGCGAACACAGGGAACTCTGTGCATCCAAATCTACAGGCTAAGGACGCGTCTGCATATGTTTTGGTGAACAATCGAGTGTGCGTGTTCTGACAGCTGCCTCTATGCAGACGTCTCCACAGAGCCACTTCTGAATGCCCCGCAGCCCAGGACTGAATGGATACACTAACAAGTGCACCGGTGTGAGCAACCACATATGCAGAAGGACGTCTTTCATCTCACAGAAGCGCGAACGTCTTGGCGTTCAAGCACATGGCAGAAACAAGGTGTGAACAGATGAGCTGCTGCTATTTTCTCCGTTCGGCATGCTTCGTTGTAGCTCTCTTGCCGGTCGCCGGCTTAGCGGCTTGCTTTGCGCGACTAGCTCTGGGGAGAGAAGGAGATAGCGCCGGAAACCTCGCCTTTTGCCTTCTTCGGCGCTGGAACCTGGTTGCTGCGCCTTCTCTTTGTCCATGTGCACACACACGATTCCTCAGCGAAAACCATGCAGAAACCTTTCCACGAGCACCCAGGGATGTGCACCCAGCACCACGTGCACGCACACGCAGCTAGAGAAAAGCACCTACCTTTTCACACACTGATGCCTAAGCAAACGCGTGGCCACACACACGCACACATCCGCAAGCGCGCCTACTCCCATCTATTGAGGGAAAGACGGACGAGCTCTTTGGTTGCTCTTCACAGGCTTGTCCCTGATCTATAGCTGAGGGCAAACACTTGTGTGCTTGTGGGAGAGCCTGTGTCTTTCCTGGAAGCGTTTGGGAGTTTTGCTCAGACGCGTGTTTCCTCAAGTTCAAGAATCAAGATCTAGGATACCTGCAGACAGGTGCCTGTTTGTGTGGAGACAGTCTGTTTGAAACTGTGTTCCTCAGCGCCCGCTCTTTCTCCCCGTCGCTCCACACGCCTGGGAGTCCCTTTCTTTCTCTCCACAAGCACGTGTGTTGACTTCGTCGCACATGTGCATCTGCACAAGCGTTGAGCTCAGCAGAGCGTGTCTCTTGACACTTGATGTGCGTTGGCTGTGTCTGCCTGCTCCAGTGAAGAGAGAAACGGGAAATCATCTTGGTAGAGGCAACAAAGCAAAAGCGAGGCAGGATTGACATCTGCTCAACAGAGACGGATTCCCTGCGCTGACACAGTTCACAGTTACACGAGAAGCAATCTGAGCGGTCTGTCGACCGGAGACGTGTTTCCCAAGAGGTCGTTTAGCGAGTGAACAGCAGTGTGCGCGACTTTCAGGAGTGTGCCTGGAAAGTGCCAGAATCACCAGGAGCATCTGTGCAAAAGCTGCTGCCTCTGTGACCGCATTGAGGCACGTTCGCGTGTCTGCGAGTATATAGACGGCTCTTTCGCGTTCACTCCGAGGGAAACGGTCCGCTATTGCTTCTGTGCGCACAGACGCGATTCCCTTGTCTCTTGCGAACACAGGGAACTCTGTGCATCCAAATCTACAGGCTAAGGACGCGTCTGCATATGTTTTGGTGAACAATCGAGTGTGCGTGTTCTGACAGCTGCCTCTATGCAGACGTCTCCACAGAGCCACTTCTGAATGCCCCGCAGCCCAGGACTGAATGGATACACTAACAAGTGCACCGGTGTGAGCAACCACATATGCAGAAGGACGTCTTTCATCTCACAGAAGCGCGAACGTCTTGGCGTTCAAGCACATGGCAGAAACAAGGTGTGAACAGATGAGCTGCTGCTATTTTCTCCGTTCGGCATGCTTCGTTGTAGCTCTCTTGCCGGTCGCCGGCTTAGCGGCTTGCTTTGCGCGACTAGCTCTGGGGAGAGAAGGAGATAGCGCCGGAAACCTCGCCTTTTGCCTTCTTCGGCGCTGGAACCTGGTTGCTGCGCCTTCTCTTTGTCCATGTGCACACACACGATTCCTCAGCGAAAACCATGCAGAAACCTTTCCACGAGCACCCAGGGATGTGCACCCAGCACCACGTGCACGCACACGCAGCTAGAGAAAAGCACCTACCTTTTCACACACTGATGCCTAAGCAAACGCGTGGCCACACACACGCACACATCCGCAAGCGCGCCTACTCCCATCTATTGAGGGAAAGACGGACGAGCAACGTCCTGACAGGCTTGAGGGGAAAAACGTCCGTTGACGGTTGGCGTACTGCACGCCCGCCTACGGGGCTGCAGGGGAATCCACATTTGGAAGGTACCTGAAGATGTGTGCCTGTTCTTGGAGCTCCGCTAGTAGGGTAGCAAAGACACTCGTAGGCAGTACTGAATGCTGCTCCGTGCTACTTCTCCTCCGCTGGCAAATGCTTCACAGTCGCCCGAGGAAAGACGTTTAACAATCGATCTCCAAGAGGAACGAAACACATGATGCCATAAGGCGAAAGAATAGCAGGGCATCTCTTCACAGGCTTGTCCCTGATCTATAGCTGAGGGCAAACACTTGTGTGCTTGTGGGAGAGCCTGTGTCTTTCCTGGAAGCGTTTGGGAGTTTTGCTCAGACGCGTGTTTCCTCAAGTTCAAGAATCAAGATCTAGGATACCTGCAGACAGGTGCCTGTTTGTGTGGAGACAGTCTGTTTGAAACTGTGTTCCTCAGCGCCCGCTCTTTCTCCCCGTCGCTCCACACGCCTGGGAGTCCCTTTCTTTCTCTCCACAAGCACGTGTGTTGACTTCGTCGCACATGTGCATCTGCACAAGCGTTGAGCTCAGCAGAGCGTGTCTCTTGACACTTGATGTGCGTTGGCTGTGTCTGCCTGCTCCAGTGAAGAGAGAAACGGGAAATCATCTTGGTAGAGGCAACAAAGCAAAAGCGAGGCAGGATTGACATCTGCTCAACAGAGACGGATTCCCTGCGCTGACACAGTTCACAGTTACACGAGAAGCAATCTGAGCGGTCCGTCGACCGGAGACGTGTTTCCCAAGAGGTCGTTTAGCGAGTGAACAGCAGTGTGCGCGACTTTCAGGAGTGTGCCTGGAAAGTGCCAGAATCACCAGGAGCATCTGTGCAAAAGCTGCTGCCTCTGTGACCGCATTGAGGCACGTTCGCGTGTCTGCGAGTATATAGACGGCTCTTTCGCGTTCACTCCGAGGGAAACGGTCCGCTATTGCTTCTGTGCGCACAGACGCGATTCCCTTGTCTCTTGCGAACACAGGGAACTCTGTGCATCCAAATCTACAGGCTAAGGACGCGTCTGCATATGTTTTGGTGAACAATCGAGTGTGCGTGTTCTGACAGCTGCCTCTATGCAGACGTCTCCACAGAGCCACTTCTGAATGCCCCGCAGCCCAGGACTGAATGGATACACTAACAAGTGCACCGGTGTGAGCAACCACATATGCAGAAGGACGTCTTTCATCTCACAGAAGCGCGAACGTCTTGGCGTTCAAGCACATGGCAGAAACAAGGTGTGAACAGATGAGCTGCTGCTATTTTCTCCGTTCGGCATGCTTCGTTGTAGCTCTCTTGCCGGTCGCCGGCTTAGCGGCTTGCTTTGCGCGACTAGCTCTGGGGAGAGAAGGAGATAGCGCCGGAAACCTCGCCTTTTGCCTTCTTCGGCGCTGGAACCTGGTTGCTGCGCCTTCTCTTTGTCCATGTGCACACACACGATTCCTCAGCGAAAACCATGCAGAAACCTTTCCACGAGCACCCAGGGATGTGCACCCAGCACCACGTGCACGCACACGCAGCTAGAGAAAAGCACCTACCTTTTCACACACTGATGCCTAAGCAAACGCGTGGCCACACACACGCACACATCCGCAAGCGCGCCTACTCCCATCTATTGAGGGAAAGACGGACGAGCTCTTTGGTTGCTCTTCACAGGCTTGTCCCTGATCTATAGCTGAGGGCAAACACTTGTGTGCTTGTGGGAGAGCCTGTGTCTTTCCTGGAAGCGTTTGGGAGTTTTGCTCAGACGCGTGTTTCCTCAAGTTCAAGAATCAAGATCTAGGATACCTGCAGACAGGTGCCTGTTTGTGTGGAGACAGTCTGTTTGAAACTGTGTTCCTCAGCGCCCGCTCTTTCTCCCCGTCGCTCCACACGCCTGGGAGTCCCTTTCTTTCTCTCCACAAGCACGTGTGTTGACTTCGTCGCACATGTGCATCTGCACAAGCGTTGAGCTCAGCAGAGCGTGTCTCTTGACACTTGATGTGCGTTGGCTGTGTCTGCCTGCTCCAGTGAAGAGAGAAACGGGAAATCATCTTGGTAGAGGCAACAAAGCAAAAGCGAGGCAGGATTGACATCTGCTCAACAGAGACGGATTCCCTGCGCTGACACAGTTCACAGTTACACGAGAAGCAATCTGAGCGGTCCGTCGACCGGAGACGTGTTTCCCAAGAGGTCGTTTAGCGAGTGAACAGCAGTGTGCGCGACTTTCAGGAGTGTGCCTGGAAAGTGCCAGAATCACCAGGAGCATCTGTGCAAAAGCTGCTGCCTCTGTGACCGCATTGAGGCACGTTCGCGTGTCTGCGAGTATATAGACGGCTCTTTCGCGTTCACTCCGAGGGAAACGGTCCGCTATTGCTTCTGTGCGCACAGACGCGATTCCCTTGTCTCTTGCGAACACAGGGAACTCTGTGCATCCAAATCTACAGGCTAAGGACGCGTCTGCATATGTTTTGGTGAACAATCGAGTGTGCGTGTTCTGACAGCTGCCTCTATGCAGACGTCTCCACAGAGCCACTTCTGAATGCCCCGCAGCCCAGGACTGAATGGATACACTAACAAGTGCACCGGTGTGAGCAACCACATATGCAGAAGGACGTCTTTCATCTCACAGAAGCGCGAACGTCTTGGCGTTCAAGCACATGGCAGAAACAAGGTGTGAACAGATGAGCTGCTGCTATTTTCTCCGTTCGGCATGCTTCGTTGTAGCTCTCTTGCCGGTCGCCGGCTTAGCGGCTTGCTTTGCGCGACTAGCTCTGGGGAGAGAAGGAGATAGCGCCGGAAACCTCGCCTTTTGCCTTCTTCGGCGCTGGAACCTGGTTGCTGCGCCTTCTCTTTGTCCATGTGCACACACACGATTCCTCAGCGAAAACCATGCAGAAACCTTTCCACGAGCACCCAGGGATGTGCACCCAGCACCACGTGCACGCACACGCAGCTAGAGAAAAGCACCTACCTTTTCACACACTGATGCCTAAGCAAACGCGTGGCCACACACACGCACACATCCGCAAGCGCGCCTACTCCCATCTATTGAGGGAAAGACGGACGAGCTCTTTGGTTGCTCTTCACAGGCTTGTCCCTGATCTATAGCTGAGGGCAAACACTTGTGTGCTTGTGGGAGAGCCTGTGTCTTTCCTGGAAGCGTTTGGGAGTTTTGCTCAGACGCGTGTTTCCTCAAGTTCAAGAATCAAGATCTAGGATACCTGCAGACAGGTGCCTGTTTGTGTGGAGACAGTCTGTTTGAAACTGTGTTCCTCAGCGCCCGCTCTTTCTCCCCGTCGCTCCACACGCCTGGGAGTCCCTTTCTTTCTCTCCACAAGCACGTGTGTTGACTTCGTCGCACATGTGCATCTGCACAAGCGTTGAGCTCAGCAGAGCGTGTCTCTTGACACTTGATGTGCGTTGGCTGTGTCTGCCTGCTCCAGTGAAGAGAGAAACGGGAAATCATCTTGGTAGAGGCAACAAAGCAAAAGCGAGGCAGGATTGACATCTGCTCAACAGAGACGGATTCCCTGCGCTGACACAGTTCACAGTTACACGAGAAGCAATCTGAGCGGTCCGTCGACCGGAGACGTGTTTCCCAAGAGGTCGTTTAGCGAGTGAACAGCAGTGTGCGCGACTTTCAGGAGTGTGCCTGGAAAGTGCCAGAATCACCAGGAGCATCTGTGCAAAAGCTGCTGCCTCTGTGACCGCATTGAGGCACGTTCGCGTGTCTGCGAGTATATAGACGGCTCTTTCGCGTTCACTCCGAGGGAAACGGTCCGCTATTGCTTCTGTGCGCACAGACGCGATTCCCTTGTCTCTTGCGAACACAGGGAACTCTGTGCATCCAAATCTACAGGCTAAGGACGCGTCTGCATATGTTTTGGTGAACAATCGAGTGTGCGTGTTCTGACAGCTGCCTCTATGCAGACGTCTCCACAGAGCCACTTCTGAATGCCCCGCAGCCCAGGACTGAATGGATACACTAACAAGTGCACCGGTGTGAGCAACCACATATGCAGAAGGACGTCTTTCATCTCACAGAAGCGCGAACGTCTTGGCGTTCAAGCACATGGCAGAAACAAGGTGTGAAGAGATGAGCTGCTGCTATTTTCTCCGTTCGGCATGCTTCGTTGTAGCTCTCTTGCCGGTCGCCGGCTTAGCGGCTTGCTTTGCGCGACTAGCTCTGGGGAGAGAAGGAGATAGCGCCGGAAACCTCGCTTTTTGCCTTCTTCGGCGCTGGAACCTGGTTGCTGCGCCTTCTCTTTGTCCATGTGCACACACACGATTCCTCAGCGAAAACCATGCAGAAACCTTTCCACGAGCACCCAGGGATGTGCACCCAGCACCACGTGCACGCACACGCAGCTAGAGAAAAGCACCTACCTTTTCACACACTGATGCCTAAGCAAACGCGTGGCCACACACACGCACACATCCGCAAGCGCGCCTACTCCCATCTATTGAGGGAAAGACGGACGAGCTCTTTGGTTGCTCTTCACAGGCTTGTCCCTGATCTATAGCTGAGGGCAAACACTTGTGTGCTTGTGGGAGAGCCTGTGTCTTTCCTGGAAGCGTTTGGGAGTTTTGCTCAGACGCGTGTTTCCTCAAGTTCAAGAATCAAGATCTAGGATACCTGCAGACAGGTGCCTGTTTGTGTGGAGACAGTCTGTTTGAAACTGTGTTCCTCAGCGCCCGCTCTTTCTCCCCGTCGCTCCACACGCCTGGGAGTCCCTTTCTTTCTCTCCACAAGCACGTGTGTTGACTTCGTCGCACATGTGCATCTGCACAAGCGTTGAGCTCAGCAGAGCGTGTCTCTTGACACTTGATGTGCGTTGGCTGTGTCTGCCTGCTCCAGTGAAGAGAGAAACGGGAAATCATCTTGGTAGAGGCAACAAAGAAAAAGCGAGGCAGGATTGACATCTGCTCAACAGAGACGGATTCCCTGCGCTGACACAATTCACAGTTACACGAGAAGCAATCTGAGCGGTCCGTCGACCGGAGACGTGTTTCCCAAGAGGTCGTTTAGCGAGTGAACAGCAGTGTGCGCGACTTTCAGGAGTGTGCCTGGAAAGTGCCAGAATCACCAGGAGCATCTGTGCAAAAGCTGCTGCCTCTGTGACCGCATTGAGGCACGTTCGCGTGTCTGCGAGTATATAGACGGCTCTTTCGCGTTCACTCCGAGGGAAACGGTCCGCTATTGCTTCTGTGCGCACAGACGCGATTCCCTTGTCTCTTGCGAACACAGGGAACTCTGTGCATCCAAATCTACAGGCTAAGGACGCGTCTGCATATGTTTTGGTGAACAATCGAGTGTGCGTGTTCTGACAGCTGCCTCTATGCAGACGTCTCCACAGAGCCACTTCTGAATGCCCCGCAGCCCAGGACTGAATGGATACACTAACAAGTGCACCGGTGTGAGCAACCACATATGCAGAAGGACGTCTTTCATCTCACAGAAGCGCGAACGTCTTGGCGTTCAAGCACATGGCAGAAACAAGGTGTGAAGAGATGAGCTGCTGCTATTTTCTCCGTTCGGCATGCTTCGTTGTAGCTCTCTTGCCGGTCGCCGGCTTAGCGGCTTGCTTTGCGCGACTAGCTCTGGGGAGAGAAGGAGATAGCGCCGGAAACCTCGCCTTTTGCCTTCTTCGGCGCTGGAACCTGGTTGCTGCGCCTTCTCTTTGTCCATGTGCACACACACGATTCCTCAGCGAAAACCATGCAGAAACCTTTCCACGAGCACCCAGGGATGTGCACCCAGCACCACGTGCACGCACACGCAGCTAGAGAAAAGCACCTACCTTTTCACACACTGATGCCTAAGCAAACGCGTGGCCACACACACGCACACATCCGCAAGCGCGCCTACTCCCATCTATTGAGGGAAAGACGGACGAGCTCTTTGGTTGCTCTTCACAGGCTTGTCCCTGATCTATAGCTGAGGGCAAACACTTGTGTGCTTGTGGGAGAGCCTGTGTCTTTCCTGGAAGCGTTTGGGAGTTTTGCTCAGACGCGTGTTTCCTCAAGTTCAAGAATCAAGATCTAGGATACCTGCAGACAGGTGCCTGTTTGTGTGGAGACAGTCTGTTTGAAACTGTGTTCCTCAGCGCCCGCTCTTTCTCCCCGTCGCTCCACACGCCTGGGAGTCCCTTTCTTTCTCTCCACAAGCACGTGTGTTGACTTCGTCGCACATGTGCATCTGCACAAGCGTTGAGCTCAGCAGAGCGTGTCTCTTGACACTTGATGTGCGTTGGCTGTGTCTGCCTGCTCCAGTGAAGAGAGAAACGGGAAATCATCTTGGTAGAGGCAACAAAGCAAAAGCGAGGCAGGATTGACATCTGCTCAACAGAGACGGATTCCCTGCGCTGACACAGTTCACAGTTACACGAGAAGCAATCTGAGCGGTCTGTCGACCGGAGACGTGTTTCCCAAGAGGTCGTTTAGCGAGTGAACAGCAGTGTGCGCGACTTTCAGGAGTGTGCCTGGAAAGTGCCAGAATCACCAGGAGCATCTGTGCAAAAGCTGCTGCCTCTGTGACCGCATTGAGGCACGTTCGCGTGTCTGCGAGTATATAGACGGCTCTTTCGCGTTCACTCCGAGGGAAACGGTCCGCTATTGCTTCTGTGCGCACAGACGCGATTCCCTTGTCTCTTGCGAACACAGGGAACTCTGTGCATCCAAATCTACAGGCTAAGGACGCGTCTGCATATGTTTTGGTGAACAATCGAGTGTGCGTGTTCTGACAGCTGCCTCTATGCAGACGTCTCCACAGAGCCACTTCTGAATGCCCCGCAGCCCAGGACTGAATGGATACACTAACAAGTGCACCGGTGTGAGCAACCACATATGCAGAAGGACGTCTTTCATCTCACAGAAGCGCGAACGTCTTGGCGTTCAAGCACATGGCAGAAACAAGGTGTGAACAGATGAGCTGCTGCTATTTTCTCCGTTCGGCATGCTTCGTTGTAGCTCTCTTGCCGGTCGCCGGCTTAGCGGCTTGCTTTGCGCGACTAGCTCTGGGGAGAGAAGGAGATAGCGCCGGAAACCTCGCCTTTTGCCTTCTTCGGCGCTGGAACCTGGTTGCTGCGCCTTCTCTTTGTCCATGTGCACACACACGATTCCTCAGCGAAAACCATGCAGAAACCTTTCCACGAGCACCCAGGGATGTGCACCCAGCACCACGTGCACGCACACGCAGCTAGAGAAAAGCACCTACCTTTTCACACACTGATGCCTAAGCAAACGCGTGGCCACACACACGCACACATCCGCAAGCGCGCCTACTCCCATCTATTGAGGGAAAGACGGACGAGCAACGTCCTGACAGGCTTGAGGGGAAAAACGTCCGTTGACGGTTGGCGTACTGCACGCCCGCCTACGGGGCTGCAGGGGAATCCACATTTGGAAGGTACCTGAAGATGTGTGCCTGTTCTTGGAGCTCCGCTAGTAGGGTAGCAAAGACACTCGTAGGCAGTACTGAATGCTGCTCCGTGCTACTTCTCCTCCGCTGGCAAATGCTTCACAGTCGCCCGAGGAAAGACGTTTAACAATCGATCTCCAAGAGGAACGAAACACATGATGCCATAAGGCGAAAGAATAGCAGGGCATCTCTTCACAGGCTTGTCCCTGATCTATAGCTGAGGGCAAACACTTGTGTGCTTGTGGGAGAGCCTGTGTCTTTCCTGGAAGCGTTTGGGAGTTTTGCTCAGACGCGTGTTTCCTCAAGTTCAAGAATCAAGATCTAGGATACCTGCAGACAGGTGCCTGTTTGTGTGGAGACAGTCTGTTTGAAACTGTGTTCCTCAGCGCCCGCTCTTTCTCCCCGTCGCTCCACACGCCTGGGAGTCCCTTTCTTTCTCTCCACAAGCACGTGTGTTGACTTCGTCGCACATGTGCATCTGCACAAGCGTTGAGCTCAGCAGAGCGTGTCTCTTGACACTTGATGTGCGTTGGCTGTGTCTGCGTGCTCCAGTGAAGAGAGAAACGGGAAATCATCTTGGTAGAGGCAACAAAGCAAAAGCGAGGCAGGATTGACATCTGCTCAACAGAGACGGATTCCCTGCGCTGACACAGTTCACAGTTACACGAGAAGCAATCTGAGCGGTCCGTCGACCGGAGACGTGTTTCCCAAGAGGTCGTTTAGCGAGTGAACAGCAGTGTGCGCGACTTTCAGGAGTGTGCCTGGAAAGTGCCAGAATCACCAGGAGCATCTGTGCAAAAGCTGCTGCCTCTGTGACCGCATTGAGGCACGTTCGCGTGTCTGCGAGTATATAGACGGCTCTTTCGCGTTCACTCCGAGGGAAACGGTCCGCTATTGCTTCTGTGCGCACAGACGCGATTCCCTTGTCTCTTGCGAACACAGGGAACTCTGTGCATCCAAATCTACAGGCTAAGGACGCGTCTGCATATGTTTTGGTGAACAATCGAGTGTGCGTGTTCTGACAGCTGCCTCTATGCAGACGTCTCCACAGAGCCACTTCTGAATGCCCCGCAGCCCAGGACTGAATGGATACACTAACAAGTGCACCGGTGTGAGCAACCACATATGCAGAAGGACGTCTTTCATCTCACAGAAGCGCGAACGTCTTGGCGTTCAAGCACATGGCAGAAACAAGGTGTGAAGAGATGAGCTGCTGCTATTTTCTCCGTTCGGCATGCTTCGTTGTAGCTCTCTTGCCGGTCGCCGGCTTAGCGGCTTGCTTTGCGCGACTAGCTCTGGGGAGAGAAGGAGATAGCGCCGGAAACCTCGCCTTTTGCCTTCTTCGGCGCTGGAACCTGGTTGCTGCGCCTTCTCTTTGTCCATGTGCACACACACGATTCCTCAGCGAAAACCATGCAGAAACCTTTCCACGAGCACCCAGGGATGTGCACCCAGCACCACGTGCACGCACACGCAGCTAGAGAAAAGCACCTACCTTTTCACACACTGATGCCTAAGCAAACGCGTGGCCACACACACGCACACATCCGCAAGCGCGCCTACTCCCATCTATTGAGAGAAAGACGGACGAGCTCTTTGGTTGCTCTTCACAGGCTTGTCCCTGATCTATAGCTGAGGGCAAACACTTGTGTGCTTGTGGGAGAGCCTGTGTCTTTCCTGGAAGCGTTTGGGAGTTTTGCTCAGACGCGTGTTTCCTCAAGTTCAAGAATCAAGATCTAGGATACCTGCAGACAGGTGCCTGTTTGTGTGGAGACAGTCTGTTTGAAACTGTGTTCCTCAGCGCCCGCTCTTTCTCCCCGTCGCTCCACACGCCTGGGAGTCCCTTTCTTTCTCTCCACAAGCACGTGTGTTGACTTCGTCGCACATGTGCATCTGCACAAGCGTTGAGCTCAGCAGAGCGTGTCTCTTGACACTTGATGTGCGTTGGCTGTGTCTGCCTGCTCCAGTGAAGAGAGAAACGGGAAATCATCTTGGTAGAGGCAACAAAGCAAAAGCGAGGCAGGATTGACATCTGCTCAACAGAGACGGATTCCCTGCGCTGACACAGTTCACAGTTACACGAGAAGCAATCTGAGCGGTCTGTCGACCGGAGACGTGTTTCCCAAGAGGTCGTTTAGCGAGTGAACAGCAGTGTGCGCGACTTTCAGGAGTGTGCCTGGAAAGTGCCAGAATCACCAGGAGCATCTGTGCAAAAGCTGCTGCCTCTGTGACCGCATTGAGGCACGTTCGCGTGTCTGCGAGTATATAGACGGCTCTTTCGCGTTCACTCCGAGGGAAACGGTCCGCTATTGCTTCTGTGCGCACAGACGCGATTCCCTTGTCTCTTGCGAACACAGGGAACTCTGTGCATCCAAATCTACAGGCTAAGGACGCGTCTGCATATGTTTTGGTGAACAATCGAGTGTGCGTGTTCTGACAGCTGCCTCTATGCAGACGTCTCCACAGAGCCACTTCTGAATGCCCCGCAGCCCAGGACTGAATGGATACACTAACAAGTGCACCGGTGTGAGCAACCACATATGCAGAAGGACGTCTTTCATCTCACAGAAGCGCGAACGTCTTGGCGTTCAAGCACATGGCAGAAACAAGGTGTGAAGAGATGAGCTGCTGCTATTTTCTCCGTTCGGCATGCTTCGTTGTAGCTCTCTTGCCGGTCGCCGGCTTAGCGGCTTGCTTTGCGCGACTAGCTCTGGGGAGAGAAGGAGATAGCGCCGGAAACCTCGCCTTTTGCCTTCTTCGGCGCTGGAACCTGGTTGCTGCGCCTTCTCTTTGTCCATGTGCACACACACGATTCCTCAGCGAAAACCATGCAGAAACCTTTCCACGAGCACCCAGGGATGTGCACCCAGCACCACGTGCACGCACACGCAGCTAGAGAAAAGCACCTACCTTTTCACACACTGATGCCTAAGCAAACGCGTGGCCACACACACGCACACATCCGCAAGCGCGCCTACTCCCATCTATTGAGGGAAAGACGGACGAGCTCTTTGGTTGCTCTTCACAGGCTTGTCCCTGATCTATAGCTGAGGGCAAACACTTGTGTGCTTGTGGGAGAGCCTGTGTCTTTCCTGGAAGCGTTTGGGAGTTTTGCTCAGACGCGTGTTTCCTCAAGTTCAAGAATCAAGATCTAGGATACCTGCAGACAGGTGCCTGTTTGTGTGGAGACAGTCTGTTTGAAACTGTGTTCCTCAGCGCCCGCTCTTTCTCCCCGTCGCTCCACACGCCTGGGAGTCCCTTTCTTTCTCTCCACAAGCACGTGTGTTGACTTCGTCGCACATGTGCATCTGCACAAGCGTTGAGCTCAGCAGAGCGTGTCTCTTGACACTTGATGTGCGTTGGCTGTGTCTGCCTGCTCCAGTGAAGAGAGAAACGGGAAATCATCTTGGTAGAGGCAACAAAGCAAAAGCGAGGCAGGATTGACATCTGCTCAACAGAGACGGATTCCCTGCGCTGACACAGTTCACAGTTACACGAGAAGCAATCTGAGCGGTCTGTCGACCGGAGACGTGTTTCCCAAGAGGTCGTTTAGCGAGTGAACAGCAGTGTGCGCGACTTTCAGGAGTGTGCCTGGAAAGTGCCAGAATCACCAGGAGCATCTGTGCAAAAGCTGCTGCCTCTGTGACCGCATTGAGGCACGTTCGCGTGTCTGCGAGTATATAGACGGCTCTTTCGCGTTCACTCCGAGGGAAACGGTCCGCTATTGCTTCTGTGCGCACAGACGCGATTCCCTTGTCTCTTGCGAACACAGGGAACTCTGTGCATCCAAATCTACAGGCTAAGGACGCGTCTGCATATGTTTTGGTGAACAATCGAGTGTGCGTGTTCTGACAGCTGCCTCTATGCAGACGTCTCCACAGAGCCACTTCTGAATGCCCCGCAGCCCAGGACTGAATGGATACACTAACAAGTGCACCGGTGTGAGCAACCACATATGCAGAAGGACGTCTTTCATCTCACAGAAGCGCGAACGTCTTGGCGTTCAAGCACATGGCAGAAACAAGGTGTGAACAGATGAGCTGCTGCTATTTTCTCCGTTCGGCATGCTTCGTTGTAGCTCTCTTGCCGGTCGCCGGCTTAGCGGCTTGCTTTGCGCGACTAGCTCTGGGGAGAGAAGGAGATAGCGCCGGAAACCTCGCCTTTTGCCTTCTTCGGCGCTGGAACCTGGTTGCTGCGCCTTCTCTTTGTCCATGTGCACACACACGATTCCTCAGCGAAAACCATGCAGAAACCTTTCCACGAGCACCCAGGGATGTGCACCCAGCACCACGTGCACGCACACGCAGCTAGAGAAAAGCACCTACCTTTTCACACACTGATGCCTAAGCAAACGCGTGGCCACACACACGCACACATCCGCAAGCGCGCCTACTCCCATCTATTGAGGGAAAGACGGACGAGCAACGTCCTGACAGGCTTGAGGGGAAAAACGTCCGTTGACGGTTGGCGTACTGCACGCCCGCCTACGGGGCTGCAGGGGAATCCACATTTGGAAGGTACCTGAAGATGTGTGCCTGTTCTTGGAGCTCCGCTAGTAGGGTAGCAAAGACACTCGTAGGCAGTACTGAATGCTGCTCCGTGCTACTTCTCCTCCGCTGGCAAATGCTTCACAGTCGCCCGAGGAAAGACGTTTAACAATCGATCTCCAAGAGGAACGAAACACATGATGCCATAAGGCGAAAGAATAGCAGGGCATCTCTTCACAGGCTTGTCCCTGATCTATAGCTGAGGGCAAACACTTGTGTGCTTGTGGGAGAGCCTGTGTCTTTCCTGGAAGCGTTTGGGAGTTTTGCTCAGACGCGTGTTTCCTCAAGTTCAAGAATCAAGATCTAGGATACCTGCAGACAGGTGCCTGTTTGTGTGGAGACAGTCTGTTTGAAACTGTGTTCCTCAGCGCCCGCTCTTTCTCCCCGTCGCTCCACACGCCTGGGAGTCCCTTTCTTTCTCTCCACAAGCACGTGTGTTGACTTCGTCGCACATGTGCATCTGCACAAGCGTTGAGCTCAGCAGAGCGTGTCTCTTGACACTTGATGTGCGTTGGCTGTGTCTGCCTGCTCCAGTGAAGAGAGAAACGGGAAATCATCTTGGTAGAGGCAACAAAGCAAAAGCGAGGCAGGATTGACATCTGCTCAACAGAGACGGATTCCCTGCGCTGACACAGTTCACAGTTACACGAGAAGCAATCTGAGCGGTCCGTCGACCGGAGACGTGTTTCCCAAGAGGTCGTTTAGCGAGTGAACAGCAGTGTGCGCGACTTTCAGGAGTGTGCCTGGAAAGTGCCAGAATCACCAGGAGCATCTGTGCAAAAGCTGCTGCCTCTGTGACCGCATTGAGGCACGTTCGCGTGTCTGCGAGTATATAGACGGCTCTTTCGCGTTCACTCCGAGGGAAACGGTCCGCTATTGCTTCTGTGCGCACAGACGCGATTCCCTTGTCTCTTGCGAACACAGGGAACTCTGTGCATCCAAATCTACAGGCTAAGGACGCGTCTGCATATGTTTTGGTGAACAATCGAGTGTGCGTGTTCTGACAGCTGCCTCTATGCAGACGTCTCCACAGAGCCACTTCTGAATGCCCCGCAGCCCAGGACTGAATGGATACACTAACAAGTGCACCGGTGTGAGCAACCACATATGCAGAAGGACGTCTTTCATCTCACAGAAGCGCGAACGTCTTGGCGTTCAAGCACATGGCAGAAACAAGGTGTGAAGAGATGAGCTGCTGCTATTTTCTCCGTTCGGCATGCTTCGTTGTAGCTCTCTTGCCGGTCGCCGGCTTAGCGGCTTGCTTTGCGCGACTAGCTCTGGGGAGAGAAGGAGATAGCGCCGGAAACCTCGCCTTTTGCCTTCTTCGGCGCTGGAACCTGGTTGCTGCGCCTTCTCTTTGTCCATGTGCACACACACGATTCCTCAGCGAAAACCATGCAGAAACCTTTCCACGAGCACCCAGGGATGTGCACCCAGCACCACGTGCACGCACACGCAGCTAGAGAAAAGCACCTACCTTTTCACACACTGATGCCTAAGCAAACGCGTGGCCACACACACGCACACATCCGCAAGCGCGCCTACTCCCATCTATTGAGAGAAAGACGGACGAGCTCTTTGGTTGCTCTTCACAGGCTTGTCCCTGATCTATAGCTGAGGGCAAACACTTGTGTGCTTGTGGGAGAGCCTGTGTCTTTCCTGGAAGCGTTTGGGAGTTTTGCTCAGACGCGTGTTTCCTCAAGTTCAAGAATCAAGATCTAGGATACCTGCAGACAGGTGCCTGTTTGTGTGGAGACAGTCTGTTTGAAACTGTGTTCCTCAGCGCCCGCTCTTTCTCCCCGTCGCTCCACACGCCTGGGAGTCCCTTTCTTTCTCTCCACAAGCACGTGTGTTGACTTCGTCGCACATGTGCATCTGCACAAGCGTTGAGCTCAGCAGAGCGTGTCTCTTGACACTTGATGTGCGTTGGCTGTGTCTGCCTGCTCCAGTGAAGAGAGAAACGGGAAATCATCTTGGTAGAGGCAACAAAGCAAAAGCGAGGCAGGATTGACATCTGCTCAACAGAGACGGATTCCCTGCGCTGACACAGTTCACAGTTACACGAGAAGCAATCTGAGCGGTCCGTCGACCGGAGACGTGTTTCCCAAGAGGTCGTTTAGCGAGTGAACAGCAGTGTGCGCGACTTTCAGGAGTGTGCCTGGAAAGTGCCAGAATCACCAGGAGCATCTGTGCAAAAGCTGCTGCCTCTGTGACCGCATTGAGGCACGTTCGCGTGTCTGCGAGTATATAGACGGCTCTTTCGCGTTCACTCCGAGGGAAACGGTCCGCTATTGCTTCTGTGCGCACAGACGCGATTCCCTTGTCTCTTGCGAACACAGGGAACTCTGTGCATCCAAATCTACAGGCTAAGGACGCGTCTGCATATGTTTTGGTGAACAATCGAGTGTGCGTGTTCTGACAGCTGCCTCTATGCAGACGTCTCCACAGAGCCACTTCTGAATGCCCCGCAGCCCAGGACTGAATGGATACACTAACAAGTGCACCGGTGTGAGCAACCACATATGCAGAAGGACGTCTTTCATCTCACAGAAGCGCGAACGTCTTGGCGTTCAAGCACATGGCAGAAACAAGGTGTGAAGAGATGAGCTGCTGCTATTTTCTCCGTTCGGCATGCTTCGTTGTAGCTCTCTTGCCGGTCGCCGGCTTAGCGGCTTGCTTTGCGCGACTAGCTCTGGGGAGAGAAGGAGATAGCGCCGGAAACCTCGCCTTTTGCCTTCTTCGGCGCTGGAACCTGGTTGCTGCGCCTTCTCTTTGTCCATGTGCACACACACGATTCCTCAGCGAAAACCATGCAGAAACCTTTCCACGAGCACCCAGGGATGTGCACCCAGCACCACGTGCACGCACACGCAGCTAGAGAAAAGCACCTACCTTTTCACACACTGATGCCTAAGCAAACGCGTGGCCACACACACGCACACATCCGCAAGCGCGCCTACTCCCATCTATTGAGGGAAAGACGGACGAGCTCTTTGGTTGCTCTTCACAGGCTTGTCCCTGATCTATAGCTGAGGGCAAACACTTGTGTGCTTGTGGGAGAGCCTGTGTCTTTCCTGGAAGCGTTTGGGAGTTTTGCTCAGACGCGTGTTTCCTCAAGTTCAAGAATCAAGATCTAGGATACCTGCAGACAGGTGCCTGTTTGTGTGGAGACAGTCTGTTTGAAACTGTGTTCCTCAGCGCCCGCTCTTTCTCCCCGTCGCTCCACACGCCTGGGAGTCCCTTTCTTTCTCTCCACAAGCACGTGTGTTGACTTCGTCGCACATGTGCATCTGCACAAGCGTTGAGCTCAGCAGAGCGTGTCTCTTGACACTTGATGTGCGTTGGCTGTGTCTGCCTGCTCCAGTGAAGAGAGAAACGGGAAATCATCTTGGTAGAGGCAACAAAGCAAAAGCGAGGCAGGATTGACATCTGCTCAACAGAGACGGATTCCCTGCGCTGACACAGTTCACAGTTACACGAGAAGCAATCTGAGCGGTCTGTCGACCGGAGACGTGTTTCCCAAGAGGTCGTTTAGCGAGTGAACAGCAGTGTGCGCGACTTTCAGGAGTGTGCCTGGAAAGTGCCAGAATCACCAGGAGCATCTGTGCAAAAGCTGCTGCCTCTGTGACCGCATTGAGGCACGTTCGCGTGTCTGCGAGTATATAGACGGCTCTTTCGCGTTCACTCCGAGGGAAACGGTCCGCTATTGCTTCTGTGCGCACAGACGCGATTCCCTTGTCTCTTGCGAACACAGGGAACTCTGTGCATCCAAATCTACAGGCTAAGGACGCGTCTGCATATGTTTTGGTGAACAATCGAGTGTGCGTGTTCTGACAGCTGCCTCTATGCAGACGTCTCCACAGAGCCACTTCTGAATGCCCCGCAGCCCAGGACTGAATGGATACACTAACAAGTGCACCGGTGTGAGCAACCACATATGCAGAAGGACGTCTTTCATCTCACAGAAGCGCGAACGTCTTGGCGTTCAAGCACATGGCAGAAACAAGGTGTGAACAGATGAGCTGCTGCTATTTTCTCCGTTCGGCATGCTTCGTTGTAGCTCTCTTGCCGGTCGCCGGCTTAGCGGCTTGCTTTGCGCGACTAGCTCTGGGGAGAGAAGGAGATAGCGCCGGAAACCTCGCCTTTTGCCTTCTTCGGCGCTGGAACCTGGTTGCTGCGCCTTCTCTTTGTCCATGTGCACACACACGATTCCTCAGCGAAAACCATGCAGAAACCTTTCCACGAGCACCCAGGGATGTGCACCCAGCACCACGTGCACGCACACGCAGCTAGAGAAAAGCACCTACCTTTTCACACACTGATGCCTAAGCAAACGCGTGGCCACACACACGCACACATCCGCAAGCGCGCCTACTCCCATCTATTGAGGGAAAGACGGACGAGCAACGTCCTGACAGGCTTGAGGGGAAAAACGTCCGTTGACGGTTGGCGTACTGCACGCCCGCCTACGGGGCTGCAGGGGAATCCACATTTGGAAGGTACCTGAAGATGTGTGCCTGTTCTTGGAGCTCCGCTAGTAGGGTAGCAAAGACACTCGTAGGCAGTACTGAATGCTGCTCCGTGCTACTTCTCCTCCGCTGGCAAATGCTTCACAGTCGCCCGAGGAAAGACGTTTAACAATCGATCTCCAAGAGGAACGAAACACATGATGCCATAAGGCGAAAGAATAGCAGGGCATCTCTTCACAGGCTTGTCCCTGATCTATAGCTGAGGGCAAACACTTGTGTGCTTGTGGGAGAGCCTGTGTCTTTCCTGGAAGCGTTTGGGAGTTTTGCTCAGACGCGTGTTTCCTCAAGTTCAAGAATCAAGATCTAGGATACCTGCAGACAGGTGCCTGTTTGTGTGGAGACAGTCTGTTTGAAACTGTGTTCCTCAGCGCCCGCTCTTTCTCCCCGTCGCTCCACACGCCTGGGAGTCCCTTTCTTTCTCTCCACAAGCACGTGTGTTGACTTCGTCGCACATGTGCATCTGCACAAGCGTTGAGCTCAGCAGAGCGTGTCTCTTGACACTTGATGTGCGTTGGCTGTGTCTGCGTGCTCCAGTGAAGAGAGAAACGGGAAATCATCTTGGTAGAGGCAACAAAGCAAAAGCGAGGCAGGATTGACATCTGCTCAACAGAGACGGATTCCCTGCGCTGACACAGTTCACAGTTACACGAGAAGCAATCTGAGCGGTCCGTCGACCGGAGACGTGTTTCCCAAGAGGTCGTTTAGCGAGTGAACAGCAGTGTGCGCGACTTTCAGGAGTGTGCCTGGAAAGTGCCAGAATCACGAGGAGCATCTGTGCAAAAGCTGCTGCCTCTGTGACCGCATTGAGGCACGTTCGCGTGTCTGCGAGTATATAGACGGCTCTTTCGCGTTCACTCCGAGGGAAACGGTCCGCTATTGCTTCTGTGCGCACAGACGCGATTCCCTTGTCTCTTGCGAACACAGGGAACTCTGTGCATCCAAATCTACAGGCTAAGGACGCGTCTGCATATGTTTTGGTGAACAATCGAGTGTGCGTGTTCTGACAGCTGCCTCTATGCAGACGTCTCCACAGAGCCACTTCTGAATGCCCCGCAGCCCAGGACTGAATGGATACACTAACAAGTGCACCGGTGTGAGCAACCACATATGCAGAAGGACGTCTTTCATCTCACAGAAGCGCGAACGTCTTGGCGTTCAAGCACATGGCAGAAACAAGGTGTGAAGAGATGAGCTGCTGCTATTTTCTCCGTTCGGCATGCTTCGTTGTAGCTCTCTTGCCGGTCGCCGGCTTAGCGGCTTGCTTTGCGCGACTAGCTCTGGGGAGAGAAGGAGATAGCGCCGGAAACCTCGCCTTTTGCCTTCTTCGGCGCTGGAACCTGGTTGCTGCGCCTTCTCTTTGTCCATGTGCACACACACGATTCCTCAGCGAAAACCATGCAGAAACCTTTCCACGAGCACCCAGGGATGTGCACCCAGCACCACGTGCACGCACACGCAGCTAGAGAAAAGCACCTACCTTTTCACACACTGATGCCTAAGCAAACGCGTGGCCACACACACGCACACATCCGCAAGCGCGCCTACTCCCATCTATTGAGAGAAAGACGGACGAGCTCTTTGGTTGCTCTTCACAGGCTTGTCCCTGATCTATAGCTGAGGGCAAACACTTGTGTGCTTGTGGGAGAGCCTGTGTCTTTCCTGGAAGCGTTTGGGAGTTTTGCTCAGACGCGTGTTTCCTCAAGTTCAAGAATCAAGATCTAGGATACCTGCAGACAGGTGCCTGTTTGTGTGGAGACAGTCTGTTTGAAACTGTGTTCCTCAGCGCCCGCTCTTTCTCCCCGTCGCTCCACACGCCTGGGAGTCCCTTTCTTTCTCTCCACAAGCACGTGTGTTGACTTCGTCGCACATGTGCATCTGCACAAGCGTTGAGCTCAGCAGAGCGTGTCTCTTGACACTTGATGTGCGTTGGCTGTGTCTGCCTGCTCCAGTGAAGAGAGAAACGGGAAATCATCTTGGTAGAGGCAACAAAGCAAAAGCGAGGCAGGATTGACATCTGCTCAACAGAGACGGATTCCCTGCGCTGACACAGTTCACAGTTACACGAGAAGCAATCTGAGCGGTCTGTCGACCGGAGACGTGTTTCCCAAGAGGTCGTTTAGCGAGGTGAACAGCAGTGTGCGCGACTTTCAGGAGTGTGCCTGGAAAGTGCCAGAATCACCAGGAGCATCTGTGCAAAAGCTGCTGCCTCTGTGACCGCATTGAGGCACGTTCGCGTGTCTGCGAGTATATAGACGGCTCTTTCGCGTTCACTCCGAGGGAAACGGTCCGCTATTGCTTCTGTGCGCACAGACGCGATTCCCTTGTCTCTTGCGAACACAGGGAACTCTGTGCATCCAAATCTACAGGCTAAGGACGCGTCTGCATATGTTTTGGTGAACAATCGAGTGTGCGTGTTCTGACAGCTGCCTCTATGCAGACGTCTCCACAGAGCCACTTCTGAATGCCCGCAGCCCAGGACTGAATGGATACACTAACAAGTGCACCGGTGTGAGCAACCACATATGCAGAAGGACGTCTTTCATCTCACAGAAGCGCGAACGTCTTGGCGTTCAAGCACATGGCAGAAACAAGGTGTGAAGAGATGAGCTGCTGCTATTTTCTCCGTTCGGCATGCTTCGTTGTAGCTCTCTTGCCGGTCGCCGGCTTAGCGGCTTGCTTTGCGCGACTAGCTCTGGGGAGAGAAGGAGATAGCGCCGGAAACCTCGCCTTTTGCCTTCTTCGGCGCTGGAACCTGGTTGCTGCGCCTTCTCTTTGTCCATGTGCACACACACGATTCCTCAGCGAAAACCATGCAGAAACCTTTCCACGAGCACCCAGGGATGTGCACCCAGCACCACGTGCACGCACACGCAGCTAGAGAAAAGCACCTACCTTTTCACACACTGATGCCTAAGCAAACGCGTGGCCACACACACGCACACATCCGCAAGCGCGCCTACTCCCATCTATTGAGGGAAAGACGGACGAGCTCTTTGGTTGCTCTTCACAGGCTTGTCCCTGATCTATAGCTGAGGGCAAACACTTGTGTGCTTGTGGGAGAGCCTGTGTCTTTCCTGGAAGCGTTTGGGAGTTTTGCTCAGACGCGTGTTTCCTCAAGTTCAAGAATCAAGATCTAGGATACCTGCAGACAGGTGCCTGTTTGTGTGGAGACAGTCTGTTTGAAACTGTGTTCCTCAGCGCCCGCTCTTTCTCCCCGTCGCTCCACACGCCTGGGAGTCCCTTTCTTTCTCTCCACAAGCACGTGTGTTGACTTCGTCGCACATGTGCATCTGCACAAGCGTTGAGCTCAGCAGAGCGTGTCTCTTGACACTTGATGTGCGTTGGCTGTGTCTGCCTGCTCCAGTGAAGAGAGAAACGGGAAATCATCTTGGTAGAGGCAACAAAGCAAAAGCGAGGCAGGATTGACATCTGCTCAACAGAGACGGATTCCCTGCGCTGACACAGTTCACAGTTACACGAGAAGCAATCTGAGCGGTCTGTCGACCGGAGACGTGTTTCCCAAGAGGTCGTTTAGCGAGTGAACAGCAGTGTGCGCGACTTTCAGGAGTGTGCCTGGAAAGTGCCAGAATCACCAGGAGCATCTGTGCAAAAGCTGCTGCCTCTGTGACCGCATTGAGGCACGTTCGCGTGTCTGCGAGTATATAGACGGCTCTTTCGCGTTCACTCCGAGGGAAACGGTCCGCTATTGCTTCTGTGCGCACAGACGCGATTCCCTTGTCTCTTGCGAACACAGGGAACTCTGTGCATCCAAATCTACAGGCTAAGGACGCGTCTGCATATGTTTTGGTGAACAATCGAGTGTGCGTGTTCTGACAGCTGCCTCTATGCAGACGTCTCCACAGAGCCACTTCTGAATGCCCCGCAGCCAGGACTGAATGGATACACTAACAAGTGCACCGGTGTGAGCAACCACATATGCAGAAGGACGTCTTTCATCTCACAGAAGCGCGAACGTCTTGGCGTTCAAGCACATGGCAGAAACAAGGTGTGAACAGATGAGCTGCTGCTATTTTCTCCGTTCGGCATGCTTCGTTGTAGCTCTCTTGCCGGTCGCCGGCTTAGCGGCTTGCTTTGCGCGACTAGCTCTGGGGAGAGAAGGAGATAGCGCCGGAAACCTCGCCTTTTGCCTTCTTCGGCGCTGGAACCTGGTTGCTGCGCCTTCTCTTTGTCCATGTGCACACACACGATTCCTCAGCGAAAACCATGCAGAAACCTTTCCACGAGCACCCAGGGATGTGCACCCAGCACCACGTGCACGCACACGCAGCTAGAGAAAAGCACCTACCTTTTCACACACTGATGCCTAAGCAAACGCGTGGCCACACACACGCACACATCCGCAAGCGCGCCTACTCCCATCTATTGAGGGAAAGACGGACGAGCAACGTCCTGACAGGCTTGAGGGGAAAAACGTCCGTTGACGGTTGGCGTACTGCACGCCCGCCTACGGGGCTGCAGGGGAATCCACATTTGGAAGGTACCTGAAGATGTGTGCCTGTTCTTGGAGCTCCGCTAGTAGGGTAGCAAAGACACTCGTAGGCAGTACTGAATGCTGCTCCGTGCTACTTCTCCTCCGCTGGCAAATGCTTCACAGTCGCCCGAGGAAAGACGTTTAACAATCGATCTCCAAGAGGAACGAAACACATGATGCCATAAGGCGAAAGAATAGCAGGGCATCTCTTCACAGGCTTGTCCCTGATCTATAGCTGAGGGCAAACACTTGTGTGCTTGTGGGAGAGCCTGTGTCTTTCCTGGAAGCGTTTGGGAGTTTTGCTCAGACGCGTGTTTCCTCAAGTTCAAGAATCAAGATCTAGGATACCTGCAGACAGGTGCCTGTTTGTGTGGAGACAGTCTGTTTGAAACTGTGTTCCTCAGCGCCCGCTCTTTCTCCCCGTCGCTCCACACGCCTGGGAGTCCCTTTCTTTCTCTCCACAAGCACGTGTGTTGACTTCGTCGCACATGTGCATCTGCACAAGCGTTGAGCTCAGCAGAGCGTGTCTCTTGACACTTGATGTGCGTTGGCTGTGTCTGCCTGCTCCAGTGAAGAGAGAAACGGGAAATCATCTTGGTAGAGGCAACAAAGCAAAAGCGAGGCAGGATTGACATCTGCTCAACAGAGACGGATTCCCTGCGCTGACACAGTTCACAGTTACACGAGAAGCAATCTGAGCGGTCCGTCGACCGGAGACGTGTTTCCCAAGAGGTCGTTTAGCGAGTGAACAGCAGTGTGCGCGACTTTCAGGAGTGTGCCTGGAAAGTGCCAGAATCACCAGGAGCATCTGTGCAAAAGCTGCTGCCTCTGTGACCGCATTGAGGCACGTTCGCGTGTCTGCGAGTATATAGACGGCTCTTTCGCGTTCACTCCGAGGGAAACGGTCCGCTATTGCTTCTGTGCGCACAGACGCGATTCCCTTGTCTCTTGCGAACACAGGGAACTCTGTGCATCCAAATCTACAGGCTAAGGACGCGTCTGCATATGTTTTGGTGAACAATCGAGTGTGCGTGTTCTGACAGCTGCCTCTATGCAGACGTCTCCACAGAGCCACTTCTGAATGCCCCGCAGCCCAGGACTGAATGGATACACTAACAAGTGCACCGGTGTGAGCAACCACATATGCAGAAGGACGTCTTTCATCTCACAGAAGCGCGAACGTCTTGGCGTTCAAGCACATGGCAGAAACAAGGTGTGAACAGATGAGCTGCTGCTATTTTCTCCGTTCGGCATGCTTCGTTGTAGCTCTCTTGCCGGTCGCCGGCTTAGCGGCTTGCTTTGCGCGACTAGCTCTGGGGAGAGAAGGAGATAGCGCCGGAAACCTCGCCTTTTGCCTTCTTCGGCGCTGGAACCTGGTTGCTGCGCCTTCTCTTTGTCCATGTGCACACACACGATTCCTCAGCGAAAACCATGCAGAAACCTTTCCACGAGCACCCAGGGATGTGCACCCAGCACCACGTGCACGCACACGCAGCTAGAGAAAAGCACCTACCTTTTCACACACTGAAGCCTAAGCAAACGCGTGGCCACACACACGCACACATCCGCAAGCGCGCCTACTCCCATCTATTGAGGGAAAGACGGACGAGCAACGTCCTGACAGGCTTGAGGGGAAAAACGTCCGTTGACGGTTGGCGTACTGCACGCCCGCCTACGGGGCTGCAGGGGAATCCACATTTGGAAGGTACCTGAAGATGTGTGCCTGTTCTTGGAGCTCCGCTAGTAGGGTAGCAAAGACACTCGTAGGCAGTACTGAATGCTGCTCCGTGCTACTTCTCCTCCGCTGGCAAATGCTTCACAGTCGCCCTAGGAAAGACGTTTAACAATCGATCTCCAAGAGGAACGAAACACATGATGCCATAAGGCGAAAGAATAGCAGGGCATCTCTTCACAGGCTTGTCCCTGATCTATAGCTGAGGGCAAACACTTGTGTGCTTGTGGGAGAGCCTGTGTCTTTCCTGGAAGCGTTTGGGAGTTTTGCTCAGACGCGTGTTTCCTCAAGTTCAAGAATCAAGATGTAGGATACCTGCAGACAGGTGCCTGTTTGTGTGGAGACAGTCTGTTTGAAACTGTGTTCCTCAGCGCCCGCTCTTTCTCCCCGTCGCTCCACACGCCTGGGAGTCCCTTTCTTTCTCTCCACAAGCACGTGTGTTGACTTCGTCGCACATGTGCATCTGCACAAGCGTTGAGCTCAGCAGAGCGTGTCTCTTGACACTTGATGTGCGTTGGCTGTGTCTGCCTGCTCCAGTGAAGAGAGAAACGGGAAATCATCTTGGTAGAGGCAACAAAGCAAAAGCGAGGCAGGATTGACATCTGCTCAACAGAGACGGATTCCCTGCGCTGACACAGTTCACAGTTACACGAGAAGCAATCTGAGCGGTCCGTCGACCGGAGACGTGTTTCCCAAGAGGTCGTTTAGCGAGTGAACAGCAGTGTGCGCGACTTTCAGGAGTGTGCCTGGAAAGTGCCAGAATCACCAGGAGCATCTGTGCAAAAGCTGCTGCCTCTGTGACCGCATTGAGGCACGTTCGCGTGTCTGCGAGTATATAGACGGCTCTTTCGCGTTCACTCCGAGGGAAACGGTCCGCTATTGCTTCTGTGCGCACAGACGCGATTCCCTTGTCTCTTGCGAACACAGGGAACTCTGTGCATCCAAATCTACAGGCTAAGGACGCGTCTGCATATGTTTTGGTGAACAATCGAGTGTGCGTGTTCTGACAGCTGCCTCTATGCAGACGTCTCCACAGAGCCACTTCTGAATGCCCCGCAGCCCAGGACTGAATGGATACACTAACAAGTGCACCGGTGTGAGCAACCACATATGCAGAAGGACGTCTTTCATCTCACAGAAGCGCGAACGTCTTGGCGTTCAAGCACATGGCAGAAACAAGGTGTGAACAGATGAGCTGCTGCTATTTTCTCCGTTCGGCATGCTTCGTTGTAGCTCTCTTGCCGGTCGCCGGCTTAGCGGCTTGCTTTGCGCGACTAGCTCTGGGGAGAGAAGGAGATAGCGCCGGAAACCTCGCCTTTTGCCTTCTTCGGCGCTGGAACCTGGTTGCTGCGCCTTCTCTTTGTCCATGTGCACACACACGATTCCTCAGCGAAAACCATGCAGAAACCTTTCCACGAGCACCCAGGGATGTGCACCCAGCACCACGTGCACGCACACGCAGCTAGAGAAAAGCACCTACCTTTTCACACACTGATGCCTAAGCAAACGCGTGGCCACACACACGCACACATCCGCAAGCGCGCCTACTCCCATCTATTGAGGGAAAGACGGACGAGCTCTTTGGTTGCTCTTCACAGGCTTGTCCCTGATCTATAGCTGAGGGCAAACACTTGTGTGCTTGTGGGAGAGCCTGTGTCTTTCCTGGAAGCGTTTGGGAGTTTTGCTCAGACGCATGTTTCCTCAAGTTCAAGAATCAAGATGTAGGATACCTGCAGACAGGTGCCTGTTTGTGTGGAGACAGTCTGTTTGAAACTGTGTTCCTCAGCGCCCGCTCTTTCTCCCCGTCGCTCCACACGCCTGGGAGTCCCTTTCTTTCTCTCCACAAGCACGTGTGTTGACTTCGTCGCACATGTGCATCTGCACAAGCGTTGAGCTCAGCAGAGCGTGTCTCTTGACACTTGATGTGCGTTGGCTGTGTCTGCCTGCTCCAGTGAAGAGAGAAACGGGAAATCATCTTGGTAGAGGCAACAAAGCAAAAGCGAGGCAGGATTGACATCTGCTCAACAGAGACGGATTCCCTGCGCTGACACAGTTCACAGTTACACGAGAAGCAATCTGAGCGGTCCGTCGACCGGAGACGTGTTTCCCAAGAGGTCGTTTAGCGAGTGAACAGCAGTGTGCGCGACTTTCAGGAGTGTGCCTGGAAAGTGCCAGAATCACCAGGAGCATCTGTGCAAAAGCTGCTGCCTCTGTGACCGCATTGAGGCACGTTCGCGTGTCTGCGAGTATATAGACGGCTCTTTCGCGTTCACTCCGAGGGAAACGGTCCGCTATTGCTTCTGTGCGCACAGACGCGATTCCCTTGTCTCTTGCGAACACAGGGAACTCTGTGCATCCAAATCTACAGGCTAAGGACGCGTCTGCATATGTTTTGGTGAACAATCGAGTGTGCGTGTTCTGACAGCTGCCTCTATGCAGACGTCTCCACAGAGCCACTTCTGAATGCCCCGCAGCCCAGGACTGAATGGATACACTAACAAGTGCACCGGTGTGAGCAACCACATATGCAGAAGGACGTCTTTCATCTCACAGAAGCGCGAACGTCTTGGCGTTCAAGCACATGGCAGAAACAAGGTGTGAACAGATGAGCTGCTGCTATTTTCTCCGTTCGGCATGCTTCGTTGTAGCTCTCTTGCCGGTCGCCGGCTTAGCGGCTTGCTTTGCGCGACTAGCTCTGGGGAGAGAAGGAGATAGCGCCGGAAACCTCGCCTTTTGCCTTCTTCGGCGCTGGAACCTGGTTGCTGCGCCTTCTCTTTGTCCATGTGCACACACACGATTCCTCAGCGAAAACCATGCAGAAACCTTTCCACGAGCACCCAGGGATGTGCACCCAGCACCACGTGCACGCACACGCAGCTAGAGAAAAGCACCTACCTTTTCACACACTGATGCCTAAGCAAACGCGTGGCCACACACACGCACACATCCGCAAGCGCGCCTACTCCCATCTATTGAGGGAAAGACGGACGAGCTCTTTGGTTGCTCTTCACAGGCTTGTCCCTGATCTATAGCTGAGGGCAAACACTTGTGTGCTTGTGGGAGAGCCTGTGTCTTTCCTGGAAGCGTTTGGGAGTTTTGCTCAGACGCGTGTTTCCTCAAGTTCAAGAATCAAGATGTAGGATACCTGCAGACAGGTGCCTGTTTGTGTGGAGACAGTCTGTTTGAAACTGTGTTCCTCAGCGCCCGCTCTTTCTCCCCGTCGCTCCACACGCCTGGGAGTCCCTTTCTTTCTCTCCACAAGCACGTGTGTTGACTTCGTCGCACATGTGCATCTGCACAAGCGTTGAGCTCAGCAGAGCGTGTCTCTTGACACTTGATGTGCGTTGGCTGTGTCTGCCTGCTCCAGTGAAGAGAGAAACGGGAAATCATCTTGGTAGAGGCAACAAAGCAAAAGCGAGGCAGGATTGACATCTGCTCAACAGAGACGGATTCCCTGCGCTGACACAGTTCACAGTTACACGAGAAGCAATCTGAGCGGTCCGTCGACCGGAGACGTGTTTCCCAAGAGGTCGTTTAGCGAGTGAACAGCAGTGTGCGCGACTTTCAGGAGTGTGCCTGGAAAGTGCCAGAATCACCAGGAGCATCTGTGCAAAAGCTGCTGCCTCTGTGACCGCATTGAGGCACGTTCGCGTGTCTGCGAGTATATAGACGGCTCTTTCGCGTTCACTCCGAGGGAAACGGTCCGCTATTGCTTCTGTGCGCACAGACGCGATTCCCTTGTCTCTTGCGAACACAGGGAACTCTGTGCATCCAAATCTACAGGCTAAGGACGCGTCTGCATATGTTTTGGTGAACAATCGAGTGTGCGTGTTCTGACAGCTGCCTCTATGCAGACGTCTCCACAGAGCCACTTCTGAATGCCCCGCAGCCCAGGACTGAATGGATACACTAACAAGTGCACCGGTGTGAGCAACCACATATGCAGAAGGACGTCTTTCATCTCACAGAAGCGCGAACGTCTTGGCGTTCAAGCACATGGCAGAAACAAGGTGTGAACAGATGAGCTGCTGCTATTTTCTCCGTTCGGCATGCTTCGTTGTAGCTCTCTTGCCGGTCGCCGGCTTAGCGGCTTGCTTTGCGCGACTAGCTCTGGGGAGAGAAGGAGATAGCGCCGGAAACCTCGCCTTTTGCCTTCTTCGGCGCTGGAACCTGGTTGCTGCGCCTTCTCTTTGTCCATGTGCACACACACGATTCCTCAGCGAAAACCATGCAGAAACCTTTCCACGAGCACCCAGGGATGTGCACCCAGCACCACGTGCACGCACACGCAGCTAGAGAAAAGCACCTACCTTTTCACACACTGATGCCTAAGCAAACGCGTGGCCACACACACGCACACATCCGCAAGCGCGCCTACTCCCATCTATTGAGGGAAAGACGGACGAGCTCTTTGGTTGCTCTTCACAGGCTTGTCCCTGATCTATAGCTGAGGGCAAACACTTGTGTGCTTGTGGGAGAGCCTGTGTCTTTCCTGGAAGCGTTTGGGAGTTTTGCTCAGACGCGTGTTTCCTCAAGTTCAAGAATCAAGATCTAGGATACCTGCAGACAGGTGCCTGTTTGTGTGGAGACAGTCTGTTTGAAACTGTGTTCCTCAGCGCCCGCTCTTTCTCCCCGTCGCTCCACACGCCTGGGAGTCCCTTTCTTTCTCTCCACAAGCACGTGTGTTGACTTCGTCGCACATGTGCATCTGCACAAGCGTTGAGCTCAGCAGAGCGTGTCTCTTGACACTTGATGTGCGTTGGCTGTGTCTGCCTGCTCCAGTGAAGAGAGAAACGGGAAATCATCTTGGTAGAGGCAACAAAGCAAAAGCGAGGCAGGATTGACATCTGCTCAACAGAGACGGATTCCCTGCGCTGACACAGTTCACAGTTACACGAGAAGCAATCTGAGCGGTCCGTCGACCGGAGACGTGTTTCCCAAGAGGTCGTTTAGCGAGTGAACAGCAGTGTGCGCGACTTTCAGGAGTGTGCCTGGAAAGTGCCAGAATCACCAGGAGCATCTGTGCAAAAGCTGCTGCCTCTGTGACCGCATTGAGGCACATTCGCGTGTCTGCGAGTATATAGACGGCTCTTTCGCGTTCACTCCGAGGGAAACGGTCCGCTATTGCTTCTGTGCGCACAGACGCGATTCCCTTGTCTCTTGCGAACACAGGGAACTCTGTGCATCCAAATCTACAGGCTAAGGACGCGTCTGCATATGTTTTGGTGAACAATCGAGTGTGCGTGTTCTGACAGCTGCCTCTATGCAGACGTCTCCACAGAGCCACTTCTGAATGCCCCGCAGCCCAGGACTGAATGGATACACTAACAAGTGCACCGGTGTGAGCAACCACATATGCAGAAGGACGTCTTTCATCTCACAGAAGCGCGAACGTCTTGGCGTTCAAGCACATGGCAGAAACAAGGTGTGAACAGATGAGCTGCTGCTATTTTCTCCGTTCGGCATGCTTCGTTGTAGCTCTCTTGCCGGTCGCCGGCTTAGCGGCTTGCTTTGCGCGACTAGCTCTGGGGAGAGAAGGAGATAGCGCCGGAAACCTCGCCTTTTGCCTTCTTCGGCGCTGGAACCTGGTTGCTGCGCCTTCTCTTTGTCCATGTGCACACACACGATTCCTCAGCGAAAACCATGCAGAAACCTTTCCACGAGCACCCAGGGATGTGCACCCAGCACCACGTGCACGCACACGCAGCTAGAGAAAAGCACCTACCTTTTCACACACTGATGCCTAAGCAAACGCGTGGCCACACACACGCACACATCCGCAAGCGCGCCTACTCCCATCTATTGAGGGAAAGACGGACGAGCTCTTTGGTTGCTCTTCACAGGCTTGTCCCTGATCTATAGCTGAGGGCAAACACTTGTGTGCTTGTGGGAGAGCCTGTGTCTTTCCTGGAAGCGTTTGGGAGTTTTGCTCAGACGCGTGTTTCCTCAAGTTCAAGAATCAAGATCTAGGATACCTGCAGACAGGTGCCTGTTTGTGTGGAGACAGTCTGTTTGAAACTGTGTTCCTCAGCGCCCGCTCTTTCTCCCCGTCGCTCCACACGCCTGGGAGTCCCTTTCTTTCTCTCCACAAGCACGTGTGTTGACTTCGTCGCACATGTGCATCTGCACAAGCGTTGAGCTCAGCAGAGCGTGTCTCTTGACACTTGATGTGCGTTGGCTGTGTCTGCCTGCTCCAGTGAAGAGAGAAACGGGAAATCATCTTGGTAGAGGCAACAAAGCAAAAGCGAGGCAGGATTGACATCTGCTCAACAGAGACGGATTCCCTGCGCTGACACAGTTCACAGTTACACGAGAAGCAATCTGAGCGGTCCGTCGACCGGAGACGTGTTTCCCAAGAGGTCGTTTAGCGAGTGAACAGCAGTGTGCGCGACTTTCAGGAGTGTGCCTGGAAAGTGCCAGAATCACCAGGAGCATCTGTGCAAAAGCTGCTGCCTCTGTGACCGCATTGAGGCACGTTCGCGTGTCTGCGAGTATATAGACGGCTCTTTCGCGTTCACTCCGAGGGAAACGGTCCGCTATTGCTTCTGTGCGCACAGACGCGATTCCCTTGTCTCTTGCGAACACAGGGAACTCTGTGCATCCAAATCTACAGGCTAAGGACGCGTCTGCATATGTTTTGGTGAACAATCGAGTGTGCGTGTTCTGACAGCTGCCTCTATGCAGACGTCTCCACAGAGCCACTTCTGAATGCCCCGCAGCCCAGGACTGAATGGATACACTAACAAGTGCACCGGTGTGAGCAACCACATATGCAGAAGGACGTCTTTCATCTCACAGAAGCGCGAACGTCTTGGCGTTCAAGCACATGGCAGAAACAAGGTGTGAACAGATGAGCTGCTGCTATTTTCTCCGTTCGGCATGCTTCGTTGTAGCTCTCTTGCCGGTCGCCGGCTTAGCGGCTTGCTTTGCGCGACTAGCTCTGGGGAGAGAAGGAGATAGCGCCGGAAACCTCGCCTTTTGCCTTCTTCGGCGCTGGAACCTGGTTGCTGCGCCTTCTCTTTGTCCATGTGCACACACACGATTCCTCAGCGAAAACCATGCAGAAACCTTTCCACGAGCACCCAGGGATGTGCACCCAGCACCACGTGCACGCACACGCAGCTAGAGAAAAGCACCTACCTTTTCACACACTGAAGCCTAAGCAAACGCGTGGCCACACACACGCACACATCCGCAAGCGCGCCTACTCCCATCTATTGAGGGAAAGACGGACGAGCAACGTCCTGACAGGCTTGAGGGGAAAAACGTCCGTTGACGGTTGGCGTACTGCACGCCCGCCTACGGGGCTGCAGGGGAATCCACATTTGGAAGGTACCTGAAGATGTGTGCCTGTTCTTGGAGCTCCGCTAGTAGGGTAGCAAAGACACTCGTAGGCAGTACTGAATGCTGCTCCGTGCTACTTCTCCTCCGCTGGCAAATGCTTCACAGTCGCCCTAGGAAAGACGTTTAACAATCGATCTCCAAGAGGAACGAAACACATGATGCCATAAGGCGAAAGAATAGCAGGGCATCTCTTCACAGGCTTGTCCCTGATCTATAGCTGAGGGCAAACACTTGTGTGCTTGTGGGAGAGCCTGTGTCTTTCCTGGAAGCGTTTGGGAGTTTTGCTCAGACGCGTGTTTCCTCAAGTTCAAGAATCAAGATCTAGGATACCTGCAGACAGGTGCCTGTTTGTGTGGAGACAGTCTGTTTGAAACTGTGTTCCTCAGCGCCCGCTCTTTCTCCCCGTCGCTCCACACGCCTGGGAGTCCCTTTCTTTCTCTCCACAAGCACGTGTGTTGACTTCGTCGCACATGTGCATCTGCACAAGCGTTGAGCTCAGCAGAGCGTGTCTCTTGACACTTGATGTGCGTTGGCTGTGTCTGCCTGCTCCAGTGAAGAGAGAAACGGGAAATCATCTTGGTAGAGGCAACAAAGCAAAAGCGAGGCAGGATTGACATCTGCTCAACAGAGACGGATTCCCTGCGCTGACACAGTTCACAGTTACACGAGAAGCAATCTGAGCGGTCCGTCGACCGGAGACGTGTTTCCCAAGAGGTCGTTTAGCGAGTGAACAGCAGTGTGCGCGACTTTCAGGAGTGTGCCTGGAAAGTGCCAGAATCACCAGGAGCATCTGTGCAAAAGCTGCTGCCTCTGTGACCGCATTGAGGCACGTTCGCGTGTCTGCGAGTATATAGACGGCTCTTTCGCGTTCACTCCGAGGGAAACGGTCCGCTATTGCTTCTGTGCGCACAGACGCGATTCCCTTGTCTCTTGCGAACACAGGGAACTCTGTGCATCCAAATCTACAGGCTAAGGACGCGTCTGCATATGTTTTGGTGAACAATCGAGTGTGCGTGTTCTGACAGCTGCCTCTATGCAGACGTCTCCACAGAGCCACTTCTGAATGCCCCGCAGCCCAGGACTGAATGGATACACTAACAAGTGCACCGGTGTGAGCAACCACATATGCAGAAGGACGTCTTTCATCTCACAGAAGCGCGAACGTCTTGGCGTTCAAGCACATGGCAGAAACAAGGTGTGAACAGATGAGCTGCTGCTATTTTCTCCGTTCGGCATGCTTCGTTGTAGCTCTCTTGCCGGTCGCCGGCTTAGCGGCTTGCTTTGCGCGACTAGCTCTGGGGAGAGAAGGAGATAGCGCCGGAAACCTCGCCTTTTGCCTTCTTCGGCGCTGGAACCTGGTTGCTGCGCCTTCTCTTTGTCCATGTGCACACACACGATTCCTCAGCGAAAACCATGCAGAAACCTTTCCACGAGCACCCAGGGATGTGCACCCAGCACCACGTGCACGCACACGCAGCTAGAGAAAAGCACCTACCTTTTCACACACTGATGCCTAAGCAAACGCGTGGCCACACACACGCACACATCCGCAAGCGCGCCTACTCCCATCTATTGAGGGAAAGACGGACGAGCTCTTTGGTTGCTCTTCACAGGCTTGTCCCTGATCTATAGCTGAGGGCAAACACTTGTGTGCTTGTGGGAGAGCCTGTGTCTTTCCTGGAAGCGTTTGGGAGTTTTGCTCAGACGCGTGTTTCCTCAAGTTCAAGAATCAAGATCTAGGATACCTGCAGACAGGTGCCTGTTTGTGTGGAGACAGTCTGTTTGAAACTGTGTTCCTCAGCGCCCGCTCTTTCTCCCCGTCGCTCCACACGCCTGGGAGTCCCTTTCTTTCTCTCCACAAGCACGTGTGTTGACTTCGTCGCACATGTGCATCTGCACAAGCGTTGAGCTCAGCAGAGCGTGTCTCTTGACACTTGATGTGCGTTGGCTGTGTCTGCGTGCTCCAGTGAAGAGAGAAACGGGAAATCATCTTGGTAGAGGCAACAAAGCAAAAGCGAGGCAGGATTGACATCTGCTCAACAGAGACGGATTCCCTGCGCTGACACAGTTCACAGTTACACGAGAAGCAATCTGAGCGGTCCGTCGACCGGAGACGTGTTTCCCAAGAGGTCGTTTAGCGAGTGAACAGCAGTGTGCGCGACTTTCAGGAGTGTGCCTGGAAAGTGCCAGAATCACCAGGAGCATCTGTGCAAAAGCTGCTGCCTCTGTGACCGCATTGAGGCACGTTCGCGTGTCTGCGAGTATATAGACGGCTCTTTCGCGTTCACTCCGAGGGAAACGGTCCGCTATTGCTTCTGTGCGCACAGACGCGATTCCCTTGTCTCTTGCGAACACAGGGAACTCTGTGCATCCAAATCTACAGGCTAAGGACGCGTCTGCATATGTTTTGGTGAACAATCGAGTGTGCGTGTTCTGACAGCTGCCTCTATGCAGACGTCTCCACAGAGCCACTTCTGAATGCCCCGCAGCCCAGGACTGAATGGATACACTAACAAGTGCACCGGTGTGAGCAACCACATATGCAGAAGGACGTCTTTCATCTCACAGAAGCGCGAACGTCTTGGCGTTCAAGCACATGGCAGAAACAAGGTGTGAACAGATGAGCTGCTGCTATTTTCTCCGTTCGGCATGCTTCGTTGTAGCTCTCTTGCCGGTCGCCGGCTTAGCGGCTTGCTTTGCGCGACTAGCTCTGGGGAGAGAAGGAGATAGCGCCGGAAACCTCGCCTTTTGCCTTCTTCGGCGCTGGAACCTGGTTGCTGCGCCTTCTCTTTGTCCATGTGCACACACACGATTCCTCAGCGAAAACCATGCAGAAACCTTTCCACGAGCACCCAGGGATGTGCACCCAGCACCACGTGCACGCACACGCAGCTAGAGAAAAGCACCTACCTTTTCACACACTGATGCCTAAGCAAACGCGTGGCCACACACACGCACACATCCGCAAGCGCGCCTACTCCCATCTATTGAGGGAAAGACGGACGAGCTCTTTGGTTGCTCTTCACAGGCTTGTCCCTGATCTATAGCTGAGGGCAAACACTTGTGTGCTTGTGGGAGAGCCTGTGTCTTTCCTGGAAGCGTTTGGGAGTTTTGCTCAGACGCGTGTTTCCTCAAGTTCAAGAATCAAGATGTAGGATACCTGCAGACAGGTGCCTGTTTGTGTGGAGACAGTCTGTTTGAAACTGTGTTCCTCAGCGCCCGCTCTTTCTCCCCGTCGCTCCACACGCCTGGGAGTCCCTTTCTTTCTCTCCACAAGCACGTGTGTTGACTTCGTCGCACATGTGCATCTGCACAAGCGTTGAGCTCAGCAGAGCGTGTCTCTTGACACTTGATGTGCGTTGGCTGTGTCTGCGTGCTCCAGTGAAGAGAGAAACGGGAAATCATCTTGGTAGAGGCAACAAAGCAAAAGCGAGGCAGGATTGACATCTGCTCAACAGAGACGGATTCCCTGCGCTGACACAGTTCACAGTTACACGAGAAGCAATCTGAGCGGTCCGTCGACCGGAGACGTGTTTCCCAAGAGGTCGTTTAGCGAGTGAACAGCAGTGTGCGCGACTTTCAGGAGTGTGCCTGGAAAGTGCCAGAATCACCAGGAGCATCTGTGCAAAAGCTGCTGCCTCTGTGACCGCATTGAGGCACGTTCGCGTGTCTGCGAGTATATAGACGGCTCTTTCGCGTTCACTCCGAGGGAAACGGTCCGCTATTGCTTCTGTGCGCACAGACGCGATTCCCTTGTCTCTTGCGAACACAGGGAACTCTGTGCATCCAAATCTACAGGCTAAGGACGCGTCTGCATATGTTTTGGTGAACAATCGAGTGTGCGTGTTCTGACAGCTGCCTCTATGCAGACGTCTCCACAGAGCCACTTCTGAATGCCCCGCAGCCCAGGACTGAATGGATACACTAACAAGTGCACCGGTGTGAGCAACCACATATGCAGAAGGACGTCTTTCATCTCACAGAAGCGCGAACGTCTTGGCGTTCAAGCACATGGCAGAAACAAGGTGTGAACAGATGAGCTGCTGCTATTTTCTCCGTTCGGCATGCTTCGTTGTAGCTCTCTTGCCGGTCGCCGGCTTAGCGGCTTGCTTTGCGCGACTAGCTCTGGGGAGAGAAGGAGATAGCGCCGGAAACCTCGCCTTTTGCCTTCTTCGGCGCTGGAACCTGGTTGCTGCGCCTTCTCTTTGTCCATGTGCACACACACGATTCCTCAGCGAAAACCATGCAGAAACCTTTCCACGAGCACCCAGGGATGTGCACCCAGCACCACGTGCACGCACACGCAGCTAGAGAAAAGCACCTACCTTTTCACACACTGATGCCTAAGCAAACGCGTGGCCACACACACGCACACATCCGCAAGCGCGCCTACTCCCATCTATTGAGGGAAAGACGGACGAGCTCTTTGGTTGCTCTTCACAGGCTTGTCCCTGATCTATAGCTGAGGGCAAACACTTGTGTGCTTGTGGGAGAGCCTGTGTCTTTCCTGGAAGCGTTTGGGAGTTTTGCTCAGACGCGTGTTTCCTCAAGTTCAAGAATCAAGATGTAGGATACCTGCAGACAGGTGCCTGTTTGTGTGGAGACAGTCTGTTTGAAACTGTGTTCCTCAGCGCCCGCTCTTTCTCCCCGTCGCTCCACACGCCTGGGAGTCCCTTTCTTTCTCTCCACAAGCACGTGTGTTGACTTCGTCGCACATGTGCATCTGCACAAGCGTTGAGCTCAGCAGAGCGTGTCTCTTGACACTTGATGTGCGTTGGCTGTGTCTGCCTGCTCCAGTGAAGAGAGAAACGGGAAATCATCTTGGTAGAGGCAACAAAGCAAAAGCGAGGCAGGATTGACATCTGCTCAACAGAGACGGATTCCCTGCGCTGACACAGTTCACAGTTACACGAGAAGCAATCTGAGCGGTCCGTCGACCGGAGACGTGTTTCCCAAGAGGTCGTTTAGCGAGTGAACAGCAGTGTGCGCGACTTTCAGGAGTGTGCCTGGAAAGTGCCAGAATCACCAGGAGCATCTGTGCAAAAGCTGCTGCCTCTGTGACCGCATTGAGGCACGTTCGCGTGTCTGCGAGTATATAGACGGCTCTTTCGCGTTCACTCCGAGGGAAACGGTCCGCTATTGCTTCTGTGCGCACAGACGCGATTCCCTTGTCTCTTGCGAACACAGGGAACTCTGTGCATCCAAATCTACAGGCTAAGGACGCGTCTGCATATGTTTTGGTGAACAATCGAGTGTGCGTGTTCTGACAGCTGCCTCTATGCAGACGTCTCCACAGAGCCACTTCTGAATGCCCCGCAGCCCAGGACTGAATGGATACACTAACAAGTGCACCGGTGTGAGCAACCACATATGCAGAAGGACGTCTTTCATCTCACAGAAGCGCGAACGTCTTGGCGTTCAAGCACATGGCAGAAACAAGGTGTGAACAGATGAGCTGCTGCTATTTTCTCCGTTCGGCATGCTTCGTTGTAGCTCTCTTGCCGGTCGCCGGCTTAGCGGCTTGCTTTGCGCGACTAGCTCTGGGGAGAGAAGGAGATAGCGCCGGAAACCTCGCCTTTTGCCTTCTTCGGCGCTGGAACCTGGTTGCTGCGCCTTCTCTTTGTCCATGTGCACACACACGATTCCTCAGCGAAAACCATGCAGAAACCTTTCCACGAGCACCCAGGGATGTGCACCCAGCACCACGTGCACGCACACGCAGCTAGAGAAAAGCACCTACCTTTTCACACACTGATGCCTAAGCAAACGCGTGGCCACACACACGCACACATCCGCAAGCGCGCCTACTCCCATCTATTGAGGGAAAGACGGACGAGCTCTTTGGTTGCTCTTCACAGGCTTGTCCCTGATCTATAGCTGAGGGCAAACACTTGTGTGCTTGTGGGAGAGCCTGTGTCTTTCCTGGAAGCGTTTGGGAGTTTTGCTCAGACGCGTGTTTCCTCAAGTTCAAGAATCAAGATCTAGGATACCTGCAGACAGGTGCCTGTTTGTGTGGAGACAGTCTGTTTGAAACTGTGTTCCTCAGCGCCCGCTCTTTCTCCCCGTCGCTCCACACGCCTGGGAGTCCCTTTCTTTCTCTCCACAAGCACGTGTGTTGACTTCGTCGCACATGTGCATCTGCACAAGCGTTGAGCTCAGCAGAGCGTGTCTCTTGACACTTGATGTGCGTTGGCTGTGTCTGCCTGCTCCAGTGAAGAGAGAAACGGGAAATCATCTTGGTAGAGGCAACAAAGCAAAAGCGAGGCAGGATTGACATCTGCTCAACAGAGACGGATTCCCTGCGCTGACACAGTTCACAGTTACACGAGAAGCAATCTGAGCGGTCCGTCGACCGGAGACGTGTTTCCCAAGAGGTCGTTTAGCGAGTGAACAGCAGTGTGCGCGACTTTCAGGAGTGTGCCTGGAAAGTGCCAGAATCACCAGGAGCATCTGTGCAAAAGCTGCTGCCTCTGTGACCGCATTGAGGCACGTTCGCGTGTCTGCGAGTATATAGACGGCTCTTTCGCGTTCACTCCGAGGGAAACGGTCCGCTATTGCTTCTGTGCGCACAGACGCGATTCCCTTGTCTCTTGCGAACACAGGGAACTCTGTGCATCCAAATCTACAGGCTAAGGACGCGTCTGCATATGTTTTGGTGAACAATCGAGTGTGCGTGTTCTGACAGCTGCCTCTATGCAGACGTCTCCACAGAGCCACTTCTGAATGCCCCGCAGCCCAGGACTGAATGGATACACTAACAAGTGCACCGGTGTGAGCAACCACATATGCAGAAGGACGTCTTTCATCTCACAGAAGCGCGAACGTCTTGGCGTTCAAGCACATGGCAGAAACAAGGTGTGAACAGATGAGCTGCTGCTATTTTCTCCGTTCGGCATGCTTCGTTGTAGCTCTCTTGCCGGTCGCCGGCTTAGCGGCTTGCTTTGCGCGACTAGCTCTGGGGAGAGAAGGAGATAGCGCCGGAAACCTCGCCTTTTGCCTTCTTCGGCGCTGGAACCTGGTTGCTGCGCCTTCTCTTTGTCCATGTGCACACACACGATTCCTCAGCGAAAACCATGCAGAAACCTTTCCACGAGCACCCAGGGATGTGCACCCAGCACCACGTGCACGCACACGCAGCTAGAGAAAAGCACCTACCTTTTCACACACTGATGCCTAAGCAAACGCGTGGCCACACACACGCACACATCCGCAAGCGCGCCTACTCCCATCTATTGAGGGAAAGACGGACGAGCTCTTTGGTTGCTCTTCACAGGCTTGTCCCTGATCTATAGCTGAGGGCAAACACTTGTGTGCTTGTGGGAGAGCCTGTGTCTTTCCTGGAAGCGTTTGGGAGTTTTGCTCAGACGCGTGTTTCCTCAAGTTCAAGAATCAAGATCTAGGATACCTGCAGACAGGTGCCTGTTTGTGTGGAGACAGTCTGTTTGAAACTGTGTTCCTCAGCGCCCGCTCTTTCTCCCCGTCGCTCCACACGCCTGGGAGTCCCTTTCTTTCTCTCCACAAGCACGTGTGTTGACTTCGTCGCACATGTGCATCTGCACAAGCGTTGAGCTCAGCAGAGCGTGTCTCTTGACACTTGATGTGCGTTGGCTGTGTCTGCCTGCTCCAGTGAAGAGAGAAACGGGAAATCATCTTGGTAGAGGCAACAAAGCAAAAGCGAGGCAGGATTGACATCTGCTCAACAGAGACGGATTCCCTGCGCTGACACAGTTCACAGTTACACGAGAAGCAATCTGAGCGGTCCGTCGACCGGAGACGTGTTTCCCAAGAGGTCGTTTAGCGAGTGAACAGCAGTGTGCGCGACTTTCAGGAGTGTGCCTGGAAAGTGCCAGAATCACCAGGAGCATCTGTGCAAAAGCTGCTGCCTCTGTGACCGCATTGAGGCACGTTCGCGTGTCTGCGAGTATATAGACGGCTCTTTCGCGTTCACTCCGAGGGAAACGGTCCGCTATTGCTTCTGTGCGCACAGACGCGATTCCCTTGTCTCTTGCGAACACAGGGAACTCTGTGCATCCAAATCTACAGGCTAAGGACGCGTCTGCATATGTTTTGGTGAACAATCGAGTGTGCGTGTTCTGACAGCTGCCTCTATGCAGACGTCTCCACAGAGCCACTTCTGAATGCCCCGCAGCCCAGGACTGAATGGATACACTAACAAGTGCACCGGTGTGAGCAACCACATATGCAGAAGGACGTCTTTCATCTCACAGAAGCGCGAACGTCTTGGCGTTCAAGCACATGGCAGAAACAAGGTGTGAACAGATGAGCTGCTGCTATTTTCTCCGTTCGGCATGCTTCGTTGTAGCTCTCTTGCCGGTCGCCGGCTTAGCGGCTTGCTTTGCGCGACTAGCTCTGGGGAGAGAAGGAGATAGCGCCGGAAACCTCGCCTTTTGCCTTCTTCGGCGCTGGAACCTGGTTGCTGCGCCTTCTCTTTGTCCATGTGCACACACACGATTCCTCAGCGAAAACCATGCAGAAACCTTTCCACGAGCACCCAGGGATGTGCACCCAGCACCACGTGCACGCACACGCAGCTAGAGAAAAGCACCTACCTTTTCACACACTGATGCCTAAGCAAACGCGTGGCCACACACACGCACACATCCGCAAGCGCGCCTACTCCCATCTATTGAGGGAAAGACGGACGAGCTCTTTGGTTGCTCTTCACAGGCTTGTCCCTGATCTATAGCTGAGGGCAAACACTTGTGTGCTTGTGGGAGAGCCTGTGTCTTTCCTGGAAGCGTTTGGGAGTTTTGCTCAGACGCGTGTTTCCTCAAGTTCAAGAATCAAGATCTAGGATACCTGCAGACAGGTGCCTGTTTGTGTGGAGACAGTCTGTTTGAAACTGTGTTCCTCAGCGCCCGCTCTTTCTCCCCGTCGCTCCACACGCCTGGGAGTCCCTTTCTTTCTCTCCACAAGCACGTGTGTTGACTTCGTCGCACATGTGCATCTGCACAAGCGTTGAGCTCAGCAGAGCGTGTCTCTTGACACTTGATGTGCGTTGGCTGTGTCTGCCTGCTCCAGTGAAGAGAGAAACGGGAAATCATCTTGGTAGAGGCAACAAAGCAAAAGCGAGGCAGGATTGACATCTGCTCAACAGAGACGGATTCCCTGCGCTGACACAGTTCACAGTTACACGAGAAGCAATCTGAGCGGTCCGTCGACCGGAGACGTGTTTCCCAAGAGGTCGTTTAGCGAGTGAACAGCAGTGTGCGCGACTTTCAGGAGTGTGCCTGGAAAGTGCCAGAATCACCAGGAGCATCTGTGCAAAAGCTGCTGCCTCTGTGACCGCATTGAGGCACGTTCGCGTGTCTGCGAGTATATAGACGGCTCTTTCGCGTTCACTCCGAGGGAAACGGTCCGCTATTGCTTCTGTGCGCACAGACGCGATTCCCTTGTCTCTTGCGAACACAGGGAACTCTGTGCATCCAAATCTACAGGCTAAGGACGCGTCTGCATATGTTTTGGTGAACAATCGAGTGTGCGTGTTCTGACAGCTGCCTCTATGCAGACGTCTCCACAGAGCCACTTCTGAATGCCCCGCAGCCCAGGACTGAATGGATACACTAACAAGTGCACCGGTGTGAGCAACCACATATGCAGAAGGACGTCTTTCATCTCACAGAAGCGCGAACGTCTTGGCGTTCAAGCACATGGCAGAAACAAGGTGTGAACAGATGAGCTGCTGCTATTTTCTCCGTTCGGCATGCTTCGTTGTAGCTCTCTTGCCGGTCGCCGGCTTAGCGGCTTGCTTTGCGCGACTAGCTCTGGGGAGAGAAGGAGATAGCGCCGGAAACCTCGCCTTTTGCCTTCTTCGGCGCTGGAACCTGGTTGCTGCGCCTTCTCTTTGTCCATGTGCACACACACGATTCCTCAGCGAAAACCATGCAGAAACCTTTCCACGAGCACCCAGGGATGTGCACCCAGCACCACGTGCACGCACACGCAGCTAGAGAAAAGCACCTACCTTTTCACACACTGAAGCCTAAGCAAACGCGTGGCCACACACACGCACACATCCGCAAGCGCGCCTACTCCCATCTATTGAGGGAAAGACGGACGAGCAACGTCCTGACAGGCTTGAGGGGAAAAACGTCCGTTGACGGTTGGCGTACTGCACGCCCGCCTACGGGGCTGCAGGGGAATCCACATTTGGAAGGTACCTGAAGATGTGTGCCTGTTCTTGGAGCTCCGCTAGTAGGGTAGCAAAGACACTCGTAGGCAGTACTGAATGCTGCTCCGTGCTACTTCTCCTCCGCTGGCAAATGCTTCACAGTCGCCCTAGGAAAGACGTTTAACAATCGATCTCCAAGAGGAACGAAACACATGATGCCATAAGGCGAAAGAATAGCAGGGCATCTCTTCACAGGCTTGTCCCTGATCTATAGCTGAGGGCAAACACTTGTGTGCTTGTGGGAGAGCCTGTGTCTTTCCTGGAAGCGTTTGGGAGTTTTGCTCAGACGCGTGTTTCCTCAAGTTCAAGAATCAAGATCTAGGATACCTGCAGACAGGTGCCTGTTTGTGTGGAGACAGTCTGTTTGAAACTGTGTTCCTCAGCGCCCGCTCTTTCTCCCCGTCGCTCCACACGCCTGGGAGTCCCTTTCTTTCTCTCCACAAGCACGTGTGTTGACTTCGTCGCACATGTGCATCTGCACAAGCGTTGAGCTCAGCAGAGCGTGTCTCTTGACACTTGATGTGCGTTGGCTGTGTCTGCCTGCTCCAGTGAAGAGAGAAACGGGAAATCATCTTGGTAGAGGCAACAAAGCAAAAGCGAGGCAGGATTGACATCTGCTCAACAGAGACGGATTCCCTGCGCTGACACAGTTCACAGTTACACGAGAAGCAATCTGAGCGGTCCGTCGACCGGAGACGTGTTTCCCAAGAGGTCGTTTAGCGAGTGAACAGCAGTGTGCGCGACTTTCAGGAGTGTGCCTGGAAAGTGCCAGAATCACCAGGAGCATCTGTGCAAAAGCTGCTGCCTCTGTGACCGCATTGAGGCACGTTCGCGTGTCTGCGAGTATATAGACGGCTCTTTCGCGTTCACTCCGAGGGAAACGGTCCGCTATTGCTTCTGTGCGCACAGACGCGATTCCCTTGTCTCTTGCGAACACAGGGAACTCTGTGCATCCAAATCTACAGGCTAAGGACGCGTCTGCATATGTTTTGGTGAACAATCGAGTGTGCGTGTTCTGACAGCTGCCTCTATGCAGACGTCTCCACAGAGCCACTTCTGAATGCCCCGCAGCCCAGGACTGAATGGATACACTAACAAGTGCACCGGTGTGAGCAACCACATATGCAGAAGGACGTCTTTCATCTCACAGAAGCGCGAACGTCTTGGCGTTCAAGCACATGGCAGAAACAAGGTGTGAACAGATGAGCTGCTGCTATTTTCTCCGTTCGGCATGCTTCGTTGTAGCTCTCTTGCCGGTCGCCGGCTTAGCGGCTTGCTTTGCGCGACTAGCTCTGGGGAGAGAAGGAGATAGCGCCGGAAACCTCGCCTTTTGCCTTCTTCGGCGCTGGAACCTGGTTGCTGCGCCTTCTCTTTGTCCATGTGCACACACACGATTCCTCAGCGAAAACCATGCAGAAACCTTTCCACGAGCACCCAGGGATGTGCACCCAGCACCACGTGCACGCACACGCAGCTAGAGAAAAGCACCTACCTTTTCACACACTGATGCCTAAGCAAACGCGTGGCCACACACACGCACACATCCGCAAGCGCGCCTACTCCCATCTATTGAGGGAAAGACGGACGAGCTCTTTGGTTGCTCTTCACAGGCTTGTCCCTGATCTATAGCTGAGGGCAAACACTTGTGTGCTTGTGGGAGAGCCTGTGTCTTTCCTGGAAGCGTTTGGGAGTTTTGCTCAGACGCGTGTTTCCTCAAGTTCAAGAATCAAGATCTAGGATACCTGCAGACAGGTGCCTGTTTGTGTGGAGACAGTCTGTTTGAAACTGTGTTCCTCAGCGCCCGCTCTTTCTCCCCGTCGCTCCACACGCCTGGGAGTCCCTTTCTTTCTCTCCACAAGCACGTGTGTTGACTTCGTCGCACATGTGCATCTGCACAAGCGTTGAGCTCAGCAGAGCGTGTCTCTTGACACTTGATGTGCGTTGGCTGTGTCTGCGTGCTCCAGTGAAGAGAGAAACGGGAAATCATCTTGGTAGAGGCAACAAAGCAAAAGCGAGGCAGGATTGACATCTGCTCAACAGAGACGGATTCCCTGCGCTGACACAGTTCACAGTTACACGAGAAGCAATCTGAGCGGTCCGTCGACCGGAGACGTGTTTCCCAAGAGGTCGTTTAGCGAGTGAACAGCAGTGTGCGCGACTTTCAGGAGTGTGCCTGGAAAGTGCCAGAATCACCAGGAGCATCTGTGCAAAAGCTGCTGCCTCTGTGACCGCATTGAGGCACGTTCGCGTGTCTGCGAGTATATAGACGGCTCTTTCGCGTTCACTCCGAGGGAAACGGTCCGCTATTGCTTCTGTGCGCACAGACGCGATTCCCTTGTCTCTTGCGAACACAGGGAACTCTGTGCATCCAAATCTACAGGCTAAGGACGCGTCTGCATATGTTTTGGTGAACAATCGAGTGTGCGTGTTCTGACAGCTGCCTCTATGCAGACGTCTCCACAGAGCCACTTCTGAATGCCCCGCAGCCCAGGACTGAATGGATACACTAACAAGTGCACCGGTGTGAGCAACCACATATGCAGAAGGACGTCTTTCATCTCACAGAAGCGCGAACGTCTTGGCGTTCAAGCACATGGCAGAAACAAGGTAGTGAACAGATGAGCTGCTGCTATTTTCTCCGTTCGGCATGCTTCGTTGTAGCTCTCTTGCCGGTCGCCGGCTTAGCGG